>NW_027249764.1:0-80619 GCF_030848795.1 Temnothorax nylanderi | reverse complement strand
ATTCTCGTCGAAGCGTATATTGCAGCCGGGACAGTGGTACGAATCGGACGCGTCGATTAATATTATCAACGTAAACATTATCCGCGTGGAGTGTAACGTGACCGCGGGTGCGTACAGCAACGGCAAACGTGTTCACACGATACACGAATTTTCACCGAGCGTACCACCGGGATATAAGATATCGGAAACGCCGGCGCAGATCATTTACCTGCCGATCATCGCGCGAAGCGTTTCGAATCTAACGATACGCGTCACGGATCAAGACGGACGATTGCTCGATTTTCGAGGAGAAGAGATCACCGTCAGATTACACGTACGACGGCGACAGCGATAACGCGCGACGTGTGAGATGCTCGTGTTGAACGACTCGGAGCACGCGACAGATAAGAATATCTTTACGACTGCGACGATCGACGATATCGTCAAATCGACATTCGGTGGCGTTAAAAAAGAGACGAGAAAGAAGCTCAACGCATCGAACGTTAAATTTTTACAATCTCTGGGATTCGCGGTACGAAACATCTGAAAGCTGACTGTGAACGATGACTGAAATTCTTAACATCGGAGGCGAGCCGGTCTTTGACGATCGCATCGTCAAGATCGAGACTCACACGTACAACCCGTACGCCAACACAACGTTCGAGTATAGCGACGAGATACGAATACCCATACAACAGCAGGATCTGTATACGTTGCCGTGCGAAAGTTTTCTCTACGTCGAAGGAACATTGACGGTGACCAGAGCAGCCGGCCAAGCCGATAACGTGGTATTGGGGAATAATTGTGTCGCGTTCATGTTCGATGAAATTCGATACGAGCTCGACGGCGTGGAGATTGATCACTGCAGAAACGTAGGAATAACCAGCACGCTCAAGAACTACGTAACGGTATCGTCCGACAGAAGCGTGATCCTGAGAAACGCCGGCTGGGAGCCGCAGAATAACGCGAATGGATACTTCAATTTCTGCGTACCGCTCAACCCGTTACTAGGATTTTGCGAGGATTACAAACGCGTGGTGATCAACGCTCGTCACGAATTGGTCATAATACGATCGCGCAACGATAACAATTGTCTGGTGGGAAATCTCGCGTTGGAGCCTACTATCAAAATACTCAAGATACAATGGCGAATGCCTCACGTGGTATTGAGCGAGATCAACAAGCTGTCGATGCTGCGCGCCTTGGAAAACGGACGATATCTAAGTATGGGTTTCCGTTCGTGGGATCTGTACGAGTATCCCCTGTTGCAGAATACGACCAAGCACTCGTGGGCCATTAAGACCGCGACTCAGCTTGAGAAACCGCGATACGTCGTCTTCGCTCTGCAGACGGGTCGGAAGAACGTCATATCCGCGGACACGAGCCGATTCGACGACTGCAAATTGACCAACGTGAAACTCTACCTAAACTCGGAAGTCTATCCGTATGACGATTTGAATTTGGATTTTGGTAAACACAGATGGGCGATTCTGTACGATATGTACGCGCGTTTCTGCAATGGCTATTACGGATACGAATATCTCGAGCCGAGTCTCACCGTTTCGACTTTTCTACGCAACGGCCCGTTCGTGATCATCGATTGCTCTCGACAAAACGAATCCGTCAAAAACGCCACCGTGGATGTCAGAATAGAATTCGATTGCATGGAGAACGTACCGCCGAATACCTCCGCGTACTGTCTCATCATACACGATCGCGTGATCGAGTACAATCCGTTGACCAACGTAGTGCGCAAAATAGTCTGAGTGTTCGCGGCAACGTCGACGAAAATTTTCTCTCTCTTTCACTCTCGATACAAATTTATGAGAGGGAAAAAAGGGGAGCAGGATATATAAATCAGAGTGTCGCGAAACGCGCGTCATTTCTCTCGATTCACGCATCGAAGAGAGAGAGATATCTCTTCATGTCCGCACCAACGTTCGTGGACCTGCAAGGTTTCGTCGTCGGGATGAAATTTGTCGTGAAGGAGGCGGCGGTGCTGAGAAACGGAACCGTTCTGGCGCATTACATCTTTACATGCCCCATGCCGTGGAATCTCCTCACAAAATCCGACAAATCGTGCGCTTCCTGGTTGATTCGCAATCACCATGGATTACGATGGGAAGACGGAAACGTGTCGTACAGCAAGGTGAAGCGTTTAATTACATCGGCAGTGCTCGGTGAGGAAGAGGACAACGACGACGACGACGACGACGACGAAATGCCTACTCTCGTGTACGTCAAGGGATGCCAGAAACGAGAATGGCTGGTGGATCTGCTTGAGAATAAAGCGAGAAAAAACCTAAACATCGAGACTCTGGATGCGGATTACGAAGATATCGAATCTTTAAATATTCTAGATGCTACCGATACTATGCGATGTGGAAAACACGTTAAGAATTGCGCATTGCAAAATGTATTAAAAATATTTAACTGGTGGTCGAAACGTCAGGGAGAATTGTCATCTTTTTAAAAAATAAATTTTATATGTATGTGTAAATTTTACAACGTTTAATTTCCCTTCCCCATTAGTCGATAGTGTACAAAATTAAAGAATAAGTAGGTATACGTGACGAATTCTAACTCGAGAGCTTCGAGGGGGGGGGGGGGGGGTATCAGGTTTGGACGAACATGTCTGAACATGTTTCGCGGTTGACGTCATGCGGAGAGGGGGTATACGTCTTAATAAAAAAAAAACATCCTACCTTAGTCCCCTCTCCTAAATTTCAGAGCGCTGATTGCGCGTTCCAGAAACATTAATTTCCCCCTCCTTCATCATAGTTTTGAAAGTTGCCGCGTATATTCGATTAATTTTACAACGACGATCAGTCTTGCATCGACCGCTTGTATCAACGGTCCGCGTCTCCATAACCGAGAGAAAAAATGTTCAGCTCCGCTGAAGGAAGCAGCAGCAGCAGCGGTGGCAGACGCATGAATTATTACGTACCGATTCACGATGGTGATGATGATGATAAAACTCCATCGTACGAGAACAAGTGTAACAAGTAAGTTTTCGTTTTTTTTTCTTAAATTATAAAGCTTTATATTTTTTAAAATTGCAAATTATAAATTGTATTATTATTTTGAAAGTAATCTTATTTATTTTTTCTACAGCATTTCGTTGGAGCGTCGCGCGGTTCGTATACTCAGCAGACGATACGCGTTGACGGCTACGGGATACAAATTCCTTGAAGTTGGCGTTAACGTGGGTCCACCGAGTTACGTGGAGATCGCCGTAGGAGATAATCGAGGAACGGAATTGATACTGTCCCTCGAAACGTGGAAGGGATTCCACGAACAACGGCGGAACATTCAGAATTTCCTTCGATACACTAAAGATACGTGTGATTTTATAAGCGTTGGACCGCTAACGTTGAGAATTTGTACGATTAACGGTGTCAAACTCGTACGTCTCGAGTCTTTAAACGTACGCTTAACGATGACCGAATCGACGTTACACCGTATGCTCGATCTTGATCTGTGCATCGACGCGATGTTCCATCGATTGAGTAGAATTGTCGAGACGGTTGATGTCAAGTTCACGCAATTCTCCAAAATCGCGTCCACTGTAACGGATCCAACGCAAGTGTTAAATGTAATACGCGATAGCGATGCCTTCGATAAACATCAACTCGTCGATTGTGAGCTCGCAGCTTTATTTTTTAGTGCGCTTCCGTAGTACGTAAGAACAAAAAAAAATGTAAAAGAAGAATAAAAAAATGTATTTTTTTAAATATAAATCATGTCTTAATTTCTTCACACGCATTTACATTCGAGCCGTATATGCGACGTTCCACTCGAGCCACTTGAAATTTAAAGTATCGTATATCGTACACTATGAAGCGATGCTCCGGCGACGCTCGCCTATGTGGTGCCGATGCTTCAACGAATCCTTGCTTGCTATTGTAATGCTAGATATATTTTATCTTAATTACTTTTCTCTGAGCTCTAGTTCAGTCCTCTGCAGTCAGTTAAAGTCAGTCCTCTGCAGTCAGTAGTGTGAAAACGTTCGCGAGCAAAGAATATATAAGAAAAAAATGGAAAGATTTCGTAGACGTAGAATCGAAGATTGTATTGAAATCGTTCACCCTGCCATCGGGGTATGTATATCTAATACCGTTGCGTGCGTGTCGCCCGGTATGCTTTTCGAACTCCAAGCTGAAGCGTGCAGCGAGCGGTCTTTTAATAAACGAGTCGTTATTTTCGTGAGTGCGCGAGTGTGAATGAGTGTCTGAGAGAAATCATGGACTCACTATCGATCTGGGCGTAACATTTTTGAAAAGCATACCGGACGGCATGCATGCATGCAACAATACTGTATGCACATAACTGTATATTTAAATATATATTAAATTAACCATTCTGTTAACGTTATAGTGGGTGTGGGTCGATAACGAACCGATGTACGAGATCGAACTGTTCAATATGGTGAGGGTGAGAATCCCTCACGTACAGGTGTGTATAAACATTTTTTCATACATTTTAAATTTTTTTTCATATATTTTAACTTTTTTTAAAACATTTTAAAACAATTTTTTGTATAATTTGTTTTCAGCCAAATGTGATACATTTCGATGAAATCCAAATTCGAGGTTTCATCAATATACATCGCCAGCGTTGGGTACGATGGGAGCGAGAACTCCTTCGCGACAACGATGACGAAATTTGGGAAATTTCGGGAGATATAGACATCTATGGATTTCGAAGATTATACGAAATCGAAGACGAGTTTGAGAGGGAAGAAGAAGAAGTAGAAGTGTGGTAATTCTAAAAATTTTTTAAAATTTTATAAATAAATATTTTTATGCTTAATTCTATATATCATTTATTATTTATTTTTTCCGCTTCTTCACTATTATTAATATTAAGTATATTTCATAATATTAACATTTTAAATAATAATTATTAAGTTATTATATTATAATAATTATTAAGTTAAATCCGCGCGAGGGAGAGAAAACGCGAACGAAGAGATGTGAACGAGAGAAAACGCGAACGACGGCGCTAGCCCTTATCGTCGTTGCATAAACACCATAAACTGTCAACGGAAATTACAAGTGGGTCGACGTCTTGCTGCGACTCGTGTCGAATTACAACGCGCGCAAGCATCGGACCATCGGCATGTGACCCGTCGACGTTACCCGCCTCCACTATAACCATCGTTGAATTTTTTTTAGTCTCGTCGTGGCCGTGAGCGTGCTTAAACGTGTTTCGTCCGAACATTTTTTTTGTGTGATTTTTTAACGAGTTATTTTTTGTGATGTCTCCGCGCCTTCCCCTGCAAGACGCTAAAGACATTGAAAAGAGCGAAATTCAGGGAGGTATTGTAGAATTTGACAATATTGATTTCGAAGACTCTGATAGTGATCAGGGGGAGAGGCCCGCTGCTCCCGAACCCCCGCGTCAGCCACCTCTTCGACCACTCGGTATCGGACGCGGGCGGGTAGAAGTTTACGTGGATCACCGCGCGCTCCTCGGACGCGGGAGGGCTTATTTTTACACCGACGCCCTCGCGCAGGGTCGCGCGTATCGTCCAACAGCGGAGGACGAAAGATTGGCGGACGAGCTGGTGTTCAACGTGGCTCGAATTGTGCATATCGCGGGTCCTTCTCCCATCAACCGCCCTGACCGCCAAAATCCGCGGGAGTCGATGCTGGCTGCGTTGAGACGAATGGAGGGCCGCGGCCATGGAGCCCCCCCTCGTCAAGATTAAGGTATTTTCTTTTTTTATCAAAAAATTAAAAACGCGGAGCGAGAGAGAGACCACGCGCGAGAGAAAGACAACGCGAACGGGGGGACGGGAGCGAGAGAGACCGCGCGAGGAAAAGAGAACGCGAACGGGGACGGGAGCGAGAGAGACCGCGCGCGAGGAAAAGAGAACGCCAACGAGAAGACGCGCGCGAACGGGGGAGAGACAACGGGGGTCGGGAGCGAGAGAGAATATCAATGAGGGGAACGGGAGCGAGCGCGGTGCTCCGAGGGGGGAGCGGGGCGGGGGGGACTTGAGTGGCGAGGGGGTGTTGGGGAAGGGGGTTTCGGCGAGCGCGTCGGGACATGTTGTTATCAAATGTTTATCAAATATTTGATAAACAACATGTCTCGACGCGCTCGCCGAAACCCTCTTCCCCAACACCCCCTCGCCACTCAAGTCCCCCCCGCCCCGCTCCCCCCTCGGAGCTCCCGGGGCCGTAGGCACACAGTATACCTACTAATAGTGATGCTTAAATAGGGCAAATAATTTTATAAAAATAGTAAAAAAAAAAGATTATATATGATTCATATAAACATTATAATTTAAATATGTTTAAAAAAGCTTAACATATAATATTATTTATACATTAAATAAGTTTAAATATAATGGAGAATGAATGAACGAGATCACCCGAGTTGGAGCGTGAGAGACCGCGCGAACGAGAAGACGCGCGCGAACGGGGGACGGGGGCGCGAGAGAACATCTACGAGGGGGAGATAACGCGAGCGGGAGCGTGCCGTGTGACGTCACGCGGACCGACGCGGTCGTTGCACGCGGGTCCCTCCCGCGGCGCGGCGAAAACGCGAACGCGGTCGCCCCTCCCCCGCGGCGCCCGAAACGCGGTTACCCCTCCCCCTCCCCGCCCGCGGCGCGGAAAAAAAGCGGTTCCCTCCTCCCCCTCCCCCGCGGCGCCCGAAAACGCTGTTTCCCCCTCCCCTTCCCCGCCCGCGGCCCGGAAAAAATGCGGTTCCCCCCACGCCCTGCCCCGCGGCGCCCGAACACGCGGTTCCCCCCCTTCCCCCTTCCCCCGCGGTATACCCCCAGACCCCCTCCCCCCGCGGTACCCCCCCCCCCCCCGCGGTATACCCCCCCGACCCCCTCCCCCGCGGTAATCCCCCCCGCGAAATCCAATACCCTTGTGTAACCCGATACCCCCGCGGTGGGTTAGAATCGGCCTAGCTTACCTACTACCGACGTGCAACGTCTCGTGAGAAAACACGGCATTAATCATTATTCCACGTATTCGGTGATGAAGGAATCGGTCGTCGAACGATTCAATCGCACGTTAAAGAACGACATGTGGAAGATGTTTACGCTCAACGGAAATTACAAGTGCGTCGACGCGTTATCGTGACTCGTGTCAGATTACAACGCGCGCAAGCATCGAACCATCGGCATGCGACCCGTCGACGTTACTTCCGCGATCGCCGAAAGACTCTTGGCTACGGTGTACAACGCGATAAAGATCGCGGGTCCGGCAAAGTTCAAAGCGAGCGACTCGGTACGCGTCAGCAAATACAAGACAATTTTCGAGAAAGGTTACACACCGAATTGGACCACCGAGGTGTTTAAGATCGTTAAAGTGCAGCGTACCAATCCCGTAACCTATCTACTCGAGGACTATCGTGGAAAATCCGTCGCTGGAGCGTTCTACGAGCACGAGTTGCATCGCGCGACTTATCCGGACGTGTATCTCGTGGAGAAAGTACTGCGCAGGAGGGGCGACGAGGTTTACGTGAAATGGCTGGAATTCGATGGATTGCACAACTCATGGATACACAAGGACAATGTTATTTAATTCGTGCAAACTGTATTTTATTCTTAACATAAAAAAATATACAATATGTAATACATGTGTTTGAAATATGAAATACACACATGTACTTTATTAATATCTTTTCCAATACTGTAATATAATCTACTATCAGGCAGTCTTACACAGTCAGTCGGAGAGCACAGACGTGTTTATTATTAAGTCTAACATATACAAGTTTCGATTGAAGGTTGCTTTACTGGTCTCGGATTTTCGATTTCTCCTGCTTCCTGTATCTCGCATTTTGGATAAAATGCCGTTTTGCGATAAAACGGCCATGGATAAAAAGACGTTTTGCAAAGGCTGCGGGGCGACGGTGGCTAGGCCGATTGTTTGTGATGAGTGTGGCATCGCCTCTCATCCTGGCTGTTTAGCCTGAACGGGCCATCCTCACTCAGACGGCAGATTTATCTGCTGCTCCTCTGACCCGACAGAACCCTTGGTCGGAAAAATAAGAGCTATAATCCGTGAAGAGTTCGCTAACTTTCGCGATGAAATTGTGAGTTCGTTCCGTGCTGATATAGAGCGGATTTCAGCTGAGATGCAGGGGCTAGCGGGGAGAGTCGCGGAGATCGAGAACGAGTTATCATCCGCCTCCCTTTCCATCGATCAGGAGGAATTAATGGAGGAGATTTTCGAGAGGGAAAGAAGATCTTCAAATTTAATTTTTTATAACCTTGATGAGTCAAATTCTCCATCTCCCAGGACCGATGACGTTTCGAAAAATTTGTCCATGGCTGAGGAAATAATACGCAAGATACGGCCCCAAAACCCTCCTCATATCAAGATTCGGAGACTCGGCGCTTTTAAACAGGGTCATGCAAGACCTTTGCGAGTCTCACTGCCATCTAAATCTGACGCCATCGACATACTGAAGAAAAAGAATAGTTACTCCGGGCCAGTTGCTATCAAACAGGATTTAACCAAGAAGCAGCGTGATCATTTCGTTTGTGTTAAGAAGCGGTTTGAATCGCTTAAAAACACTGGTGTTACCGATGTGACTTTGAGATTTATTAACGGTGTGCCGAAAATTGTAAAAGCTCCCACTAATATGCGCCAAAAAAACGCGACTATCACTCTTTAGCGTATTATCAGAATGTGAGAGGTTTAAGGACGAAATTGGCTGATCTGCAGTGTTCGATCAATTCTTCCGTGCTAGAATTTGATTTTATTATTTTTACAGAAACGTGGCTTAATTCTGGTATATCTGATGCTGAACTGGGCCTAAGTGATTTTAAAATTTTCCGTTATGACAGAGATGAACATACTAGCATCTACTCGAGGGGCGGCGGTGTTTTAATTGCTGTCCGTAATTGCTTTTCCAGCCGCTGTATTGAAATATCTCCTTCTAACATTGAACATCTCTTTGTTGAAGTAAGGATCGGTTGTCGCGTATTTATTATTGTCGCTGTCTATATTCCGCCTAATTCTTCGCCCGATGTTTATGAATCTCACTGTCGTTCCGTCCTGGATGTTTGTTTTTCTTGTCCTAATGCTAAATTTATTATTTTTGGTAACTTTAACCTACCAAATATTATCTGGCATCAAAACAATTCATCTCTGAATTATAATGCCAGGGGCGGCTCACAATTAAGACAGGCTGATATTGTCAACGAATATTTTAGTCTTTGCAACTTTCGGCAATACAATACCATAAGTAATGCGCTGAGGAACGAGCTTGATCTGATTTTTTCCTCTCGATAGTATTTACGTATATGCTTCCCTTGAGCCTCTCCTTCCTTGCGATGCACATCATCCTGCTCTTGAATTTGCCCTGCCACTTCCCACTGCTGCTCGTCCTTCAAGGAATTCTTTCTGCAGACCGTGTTTTAAACGCGCCGATTTTTCTGCAATTGATGACTATTTAAGTCAAATTGACTGGGACTCTGCCTTTGCTGATATTTCGGTGGATGAGGCCACTGAGCTACTTTACTTTCACTTGAATTTTGCGATCAATGCTTATGTTCCTTCTTATGTTATTTTCGAATCTACTTATCCAGCATGGTTCACCAAAGAATTAATTTCCCTAATCAGGGCCAAGAAGGCGGCGCACTTAAGATATAAATGCACTCTCTCATTCTCTGATTATAATCTATCTTTCTCTCACCTTAGAGCTAGATGTAAATCTCTGTCTGCCGTTTGCTGGTCTGATTTTACTGATAGATCTGAACATGCGCTGTCGAATAATACGAATCTTTTCTGGGGCTTTATCAGAAACATCAGATCTTCCGAACCTTGCGCCTCTAAGATTTTACACAACGACCGTTTACTGGAGGACAATGAATCTATTGCGAACTGCTTTGCTGATTATTTCGAATCTGTTTATACTAACAGTGATGTAACCAACGAATACCCTGACTGCAATTTTAACTCAAATCACCCCTTAGATCTTTTATCCCTGGACATATCAATTTCGGATGTGTATAACGAGATTAGTGAGCTTCCATTGAGCTGTTCCGCGGGGATGGATGGCATTCCACCATCATTACTAAAATCATGTATCTTTATCGCGTCAAGATTTCTGTGGCTGATCTTTAATAAATCATTAAAGGATGGTACCTTTCCGTCTCTTTGGAAGCAATGTCTGGTCTCTCCGATTTTTAAAGGTGGTGACCGTCAATCAGTTACTAACTATCGTCCTATTTGTAAGCAAAATATTATGCCGAAAATCTTTGACGGCATTGTTGCTCGAAAACTTGGCTCCCTATGTAAAAACATTATTATAAAAGAACAACATGGATTTGTACCGGGACGCTCGACGACGACAAATCTTGTTAATTATTACGATTTTTTAACTTCTGCTGTTGAGAGTGGTTCTCAGGTTGACTCAGTTTATACCGATTTTAGAAAAGCCTTTGACTCAGTTAATCGTACAATATTAATATGTAAACTTCGATCTCTAGGGTTCGGAGGTTCTCTTTTGCGTTGGATATCCTGCTTCCTACCAAACAGGTCTCAAGTCATAAAATTTAATAATAGCTTCTCCAGAAGTATAAATGTTTTGTCTGGAGTGCCGCAGGGCTCACATCTTGGCCCTCTTTTATTTGTGTTTGTTCCGTAATTTTTGTCGCGATCGCGGTCAATACCGTACGGTGACGCCATCCGTCAGACGCCCTCAGAACGAAGGAATTTCGCGCCGCACCCCGCGTCAATCCTGACCGCGAAGTTTTCCCGACGAGTATCGATCCGTCATGCCGTGATCGCATGATCACGAAAACACAGCTGATTGGTCGATGCCCGTCACGGGCCCGAAAGCTCCCGAAACGCGAGAGCTCCGGGACCAGTAGTAGTCTCAAGTACTCCGGAACACGAGGTTGTACACCGCCGTGCGTCCGTTCTATTTTCCGTTTCACGCGGGCTACATTCCGTCGTGCATACGGCTCACTTGCTCGTTACGAGCACCGCTAATTTGTCTCGCGCCGGTCGAGCGTTCGCAGCAATCCACCCTCGCTACCGCGAGCGGTGGAACATCGCGTATAAGTCGCGCCGCGCCTCGCCATCATACAACTCGAGCTCCACAGTTCAATACTGTGAACATTACGCGTCTTGTGTCCCGAACGAGTGCGACAGCAATAGACCGCCGTAAGAGCGTCTGCCAGTGCATATCAGAGTGCGCTTTAATTGGCCATCGCCACCAAGATCGGTCGTACAAGACCACGTCACGTGACTACCGCGTCGAGCGGTCTCCGCATCAGGTGCGCGCAAAGTGACGCGCTCACATACGGGCGCGCTCACCCGAACTGTACATATATAATAAAAACATTTTGTGCATTGCGTCCTCAAGTTCCGTTTGTTACTTTCCTGCACGTCGGATCCCTGTCGGGGTCGTCCCGGCATAAAGTGGCGAACCGGAGTTACGCCCGGATCAAACAATTCGCCAACATAATTTCTGGTCCTTCGAGCCGGATCGGCGTGCTACTGTGCCATTCACAAATTAACGGACACTTGCAAAAATGGAGGAGCTCATGGCGCAACAGAAAGTAACGATCCACGCGATCGAACGAGCCCTGGACAACTTTAAGAAGATCGGCAAGGCGAATTACACGATAGGAGTAGTCCGCAACCGATTGCAGCAGGTCAATGATCACTTCGCTCGCCTCGAACGACTTCACGGTCAGATCATGGCCGCAGCTTCCAACGAGTTCATCATGACGGACCGGTACTTCACCGAGGATCGATTCCACAAGTTCGAGGCGGTCTTTCTGACTGCATCCGACTACATGGCCGAGTGGATGAGCAGACTGGAGTCGCCGCCGCCGTCTCAGGAGTCATCAACCGTAAGCCACATCATCCCAACGCATCGCCGCGTTCCGCGTTCCATCTTCCACGTATTAATCTTCCTAAATTCACGGGGGAGTTTCGCGAGTGGGAAGCGTTTCGCGATCAGTTTACTGCGTTAATTATAGACAATCGCGACTTGTTAGACGTTAATCGTCTGCAGTATTTGCATTCGTGTGTCAAGGGTGAGGCCAGCGATGCTATCCGCAATCTGGCATTGACTGACGCGAATTTCAAAATCGCTTGGAAATTATTGTTATCGCGATATGACAATCGCCGTCGTTTGGTGCATGATCATTTGCACGCACTTCATACGCTTCCCCAAGCGACTTCTGATTCCGCAGTGGCTCTCACCGCGTTGCGCAATAAAGCGAACATAGCGATACAATCGTTAAGGAATCTCGGTCGGTCTGTTGACACTTGGGACGACATTTTGGTTTATTTGCTCGCTCAAAAACTTGATAAAGGCACACGGAAGGCCTGGGAATTGAAACTTGGCGATACTTTAGAGTACCCCACATATGATCAACTTGATAGATTTCTTATATCTCAAATACGTGCGCTCGAGAATATTCTCCCGGCTTCGTCTCCTGCCAAGGGCAGTAAACAAAATTCCTCTGTTCAGAGTCACGCAGCGAACGCAAGTTCGACCAAATGTCCCATGTGTCAAAAGACGCACTTCTTGTCCGCGTGTCCGGACTTTCACAATAAAAGCGTCGCTCAACGGCGTGATCTCGCGAAGAAATATTATTGTTGCTACAATTGCTTGAGTACACGGCACACTCGCGATGCGTGTTCGAGCAAGAACACATGCCGTCAATGTCAGCAGAAGCACCATACGTTGCTTCACACGACCGATGTAAATAATAATAGTTTGACAAGTGAGAGCTCACCTTCATCTACGGAAACGAAAACAGACTTAACTGACGAAGTCACGTCGCATTTATTATCTCACACTAGCTTTTCGAAATCAAATATTTTATTAGCTACGGCCTGGATCAAGGTGAGCGGGCTCAACGGTCGACATAGTATCGTCCGCGCGTTGTTGGATCAAGGTTCGGTCACTACTTTGATCACCGAACGTTTAGCTAAGCGATTGCGTCTCCCGCGTACGCGCGTCTCCGTATCTATCACTGGGATCGGCGAGACCGCTGCCACTGCACGCAGCGCAGCTATAGTTCACGTGTCAGCGCGTGACGGAACGGGCCCGCCGCCCTCCGTCTCCGCTCTTGTTCTTAAGTCGCTCACGACTTATATTCCGCAACGCGTTCCGGACATAACGAAACTGTCGTACATTCGCGAACTTACGCTCGCTGATAGCGATCCGACTAGCGCGGCGTCGATTGACGTAATTATCGGCGCTGATTTATACGGCGCGATCTTACTGCAGGAAGTACGTAATCGCGCACCTCATGAGCCCGTCGCTCAGAATTCGATATTTGGATGGTTCCTATCGGGACCGATGCCTATGCCGTCACAGTCACGGCCGGCTCGCATTCAAACGCACCACTGCACGGTGCTCTCGGAAATCTCCGATCAGCTGAAACGGTTCTGGGAGATCGAAGAACTCCCTCAACAAACGCATCTCTCACCGGAAGAGATCAGATGCGAAGAACATTTCGTGTCGACACATTCGCGTGCCCCCAATGGGCAGTATATCGTGCGGCTGCCGTTTAAATCGGGGCCCCCTATCGACATTGGCGACTCAAAATCGTCGGCAATCGCGTTGTATTCGCGTCTCGAGTCGCGGTTAAAGGCGAATCCCGACCTCGCAAGGGAATACCACGACTTCTTGGCGGAATATGAGCGTCTTGGCCACATGACCAAGGCGCCCCTCGACGACCCTCCGGATCGTCAAGTCATATATATACCGCATCACGCAGTTGTACGCGAGCATAGCGGGACAACTCGGTTACGCGTTGTCTTCAACGCCTCTCAACCAACCTCCAATGGTCTCTCCTTGAACGACCATCTAATGATTGGTCGCAAATTACAACCCGAATTATCGTTCATTATCTTGCGATGGCGTCAATTTCGGTTCGTGTTCACCGCCGACATCGCCAAGATGTATCGCCAGATTCTCGTCCACAAGGAAGACGCTCATTACCAAAGAATCTTATG
Organism: Temnothorax nylanderi; assembly: GCF_030848795.1. NCBI lineage: Eukaryota > Metazoa > Arthropoda > Insecta > Hymenoptera > Formicidae > Temnothorax > Temnothorax nylanderi. The sequence goes on along the minus strand of NW_027249764.1, from coordinate 66,676 downwards.
GCGACCAGACCCCCACGGTCCCTTGATAGCATACCTATTGCTGACCGTCACATACGGGAATGCAAACGCGCCTAACGTCGCTCTTCGCGTGGTCGAGCAAGTCGCCGAAGACAAAGGCGCTGATTTCCCTTTGGCAGTTCCGGTATTACGGCTTCACACGTACGTCGATGACGCTGTGTTCGGCGCCGATGACATACCGCTCGCGCTTCAGACGCGAGATCAAGTAATTTCTCTTTTGCAACGAGCAGGATTTCACCTCCGTAAATGGGCGAGTAACAATCCTTTATTGCTCGAAGACATCGATCCGAAGGATCACGGCCTTGCGTCCTCCAAAACGCTCGATTCTGACGAACGCCTTAAGATACTAGGCATCAAATGGCATCCTCATACGGACGTTTTTCAGTTTGATGTCACACTCGCAGAGTCGCTTCCCGACACGAAGCGCTCCATACTTTCGACAATAGCGCGACTTTTTGATCCTCTCGGCTGGATGGCTCCCGTAGTCATCACCGCAAAAATCTTGATGCAGCAACTCTGGCTGCTTCGATGCAAATGGGACGATGTGATCCCTGAAAATCTTCTCCGTCAGTGGAGAGATTATTATTCTCGATTACCATTATTGCGACAAATCACCATTCCGCGTTGGACCGGCTACGGTTCCGACACTCTCACCGCGGAGATTCATGGGTTTGCCGATGCTTCCGCCTCCGCATACGGAGCGGTCGTGTACTTAAAGGTTACGCATTTTGACGGAACGGTAGACATTACGCTACTTCTCTCGAAGTCCAAAGTAGCTCCGCTCAAGCCCATGAGTATTCCTCGGTTAGAGTTACTCGCCGCGGTTCTGCTCGCGCGTACTATCGCCGCCGCGCGATCCGCGCTCACTATCGCTATTCACATTTACCACTGCTGGACCGATTCAAAGGTCACTAAAGCCTGGCTCTCACAGCCACCCTCGCGTTGGAAAATATTCGTCGCGAATCGGGTGCATGAGGTTCAGACTCTTTTGCCCAACGTCGAATGGCATCACGTGCCATCCGCTCAAAATCCTGCCGACCTCGTCTCGCGAGGCGTCAAACCCGAAGGTCTGAGTGCCCAATCTCTATGGTAGACAGGGCCAGCCTGGCTCAAATTATCGTCCGATAATTGGCCCTCAGAGTCTCCGTCAAATTCTGTCGAATCGCTACCCGAAGAGCGAACTCACGTGCCCGTGCACATCGTGCAATCGTGTGATCCCTGGGATCTCGATAAAAAATTCTCTTCATGGAACAAACTGGTGCGCGTCACCGCCTATATAATGCGATTCACTCAACGCGCTCGCGCTGCGAATTGCTCTAAATCCGTCAAGGCAAAGTCAAGTCTCGCGTCGATATTGCTTCTCCCCGAAGAAATTGATTTCGCGCGCGAATTCTGGCTCAAACAGATTCAACAAATGCTATTCCCCGTGGAATACGCGCAATTAAAGTCGACTTAGCGAATTTCAAACAGCAGTAAACTAATACCGTTAAACCCGTTCCTAGATAAAAGCGGGCTCATTCGAGTCGGAGGCCGACTCCGACATTCGACATTTCCGGCCGATAAAAAATACCCGGTTGTGCTCACCGCGCATCCGTTGGTCGCCGCGTTAATACGCGACACTCATCGCCGCGCCCTTCACGCCGGGCCGCAATTAACGCTGCACCTGCTACGCGATCACTACTGGATCTTGCGCGCGCGTCAAACGATCCGCGCGGTCCTTCATAAATGTGTGAAATGCGCTCGGGAAAGCGCCAAGAACGCACATGAGTTAATGGGCGTTCTTCCTTCATGTCGCGTCACGCCGGCGCCTCGCGCGTTTCTACATTGCGGGGTGGATTATGCCGGTCCAATACTGGTTAGATCTACGCCCGGTCGAGGCCACAAATCACGGAAGGCGTATATCGCGGTGTTCGTCTGCATGACGGTCAAGGCGACTCATCTGGAGTTAGTTAGCGATTGTACGACTTCCGCGTTTATCGCTGCATTCGATCGGTTTTGTGCACGTCGCGGCGTTCCCAGTGACATGTACTCGAACAACGCGACTACGTTTCACGGCGCTCAGCGCGAAATCTCCGTCGCGTGGAGTGAGGCCACTCGCGATCCGAATTTCCAAAATCAAATTGCCACCCAAGGCGTGCGTTGGAACTTCATTCCTCCGTCCGCGCCGCACTTCGGCGGACTTTGGGAAGCGTGCGTCCGCAGCGTCAAGTTTCACATAAAACGCGTCATCGGGGCGCACACGCTAACATTCGAGGAGCTCAGCACGCTCCTATGTAAAATCGAGGCATGTTTAAATTCGCGACCGATCGCTCCCGTCTCAGACAATTTTGATGACTACTGTACAATGACACCGAGTCATTTCTTAATCGGCTCAGCGCTAACGAGCGCACCCGCACCCTCGTTCCTCGACGAAAAGGAAACGCGTCTCACTCGCTGGCAATTGATTAACCAGATGCGTGATAGCTTCTGGAAGCTCTGGTCAAACGATTACCTTCATACATTACAGCAACGCCCCAAGTGGCGTCAAATTCAAAATTTAGCTCGAGTCGGACGCTTAGTACTACTGCGTAACTTTCTCGCTCCTCCGAGCAGATGGGAATTAGGAAGGATCGTGGAGTGTCACCCCGGCGAAGACGGACTCACGTGAGTCGTCTCAGTCAAAACGGCGCGATCCACGTATAAACGGGCCGTAGTCAAGTTGTCATTTCTGCCGGTCGACTTAAACACCCCGGAGTGACATTCTTCGATACCTATGCGACAAGAAAACTGTAAATAATTGTAAATATCCTTTTCTATATAAATTGTTCATTGATTTAAGTTACAGCCCTCGCAGTGCGCTGCAAAGCGAGCTGCTTGAAATCACCGTTCGTCACGGCGGGCGGTTATGTTCCGTAATTTCTGTCGCGATCGCGGTCAATACCGTACGGTGACGCCATCCGTCAGACGCCCTCAGAACGAAGGAATTTCGCGCCGCTCCCCGCGTCAACCCTGACCGCAAAGTTTTCCCGACGAGTATCGATCCGTCATGCCGTGATCGCATGATCACGAAAACACGGCTGATTGGTCGATGCCCGTCACGGGCCCGAAAGCTCCCGAAACGCGAGAGCTCCGGGACCAGTAGTAGTCTCAAGTACTCCGGAACACGAGGTTGTACACCGCCGTGCGTCCGTTCTATTTTCCGTTTCACGCGGGCTACATTCCGTCGTGCATACGGCTCATTTGCTCGTTACGAGCACCGCTAATTTGTCTCGCGCCGGTCGAGCGTCCGCAGCAATCCACCCTCGCTACCGCGAGCGGTGGAACATCGCGTATAAGTCGCGCCGCGCCTCGCCATCATACAACTCGAGCTCCACAGTTCAATACTGTGAACATTACACGTCTTGTGTCCCGAACGAGTGCGACAGCAATAGACCGCCGTAAGAGCGTCTGCCAGTGCATATCAGAGTGCGCTTTAATTAGCCATCGTCACCAAGATCGGTCGTACAAGACCACGTCACGTGACCACCGCGTCGAGCGGTCTCCGCATCACGTGCGCGCAAAGTGACGCGCTCACATAAGGGCGCGCTCACCCGAACTGTACATATATAATAAAGACATTTTGTGCATTGCGTCCTCAAGTTCCGTTTGTTACTTTCCTGCACGTCGGATCCCTGTCGGGGTCGTCCCGGCATAAAGTGGCGAACCGGAGTTACGCCCGGATCAAACAATTCGCCAACAGGGTTATTTATTAATGACATAGCTGCTTTTATTAAATTCTGCTTTTTCTTATTGTATGCTGATGACCTTAAATTATACCGTCGGATTAATGGACCTGCTGATGCACTTTTATTACAACATGACTTATTTGAACTTGAGGCCTGGTGCAGGAGGAACTGTCTTCGGCTTAACGTCTCTAAATGTTTTGTCATTCATTTTACTCATAGACGTAACTCATATTTATATAATTATACTCTTGATGGTTTACCTCTCTCAGCAGTGCGCGAAGCTCGAGATCTCGGGGTCTTATTCAGTGCTTATCATTTAATACACATATACAATCAATAGTTTCATCTGCTTATAGAACGCTTGGATTCATCCTCCGATGGGGTAGATTTTTTAAGAATATAACCACTTTAAAATTATTATACTGTACGTTAGTTCGCCCCAAGTTGGAGTACTGTTCCATAGTTTGGTCTCCGTATTTTAAATGCCATCAGCTATTGATTGAACGCGTGCAGCACAAATTCCTGCGTATGGCTGCTTATCGGCTAGGTAATCCCATGTCAATTACTTGCCATGACTACTGCACTATACTAGATAGATTAAATCTGCTATCGTTAGAAAGTAGGAGACTAACCTTTGACCTTACATTTATTTTTAAGCTTCTCAATCACTCTACTGATTGTCCGGATTTATTGGAACGTATATATTTTAACATCCCGACTAGAGAATTAAGACACTACTCCATCTTCCACATTGGGTACCACCGTACTTTGTATAGCGCAAATTCTTGTGTTAATAGGCTAATAATATCTGCAAGTAATTTCTCCAATAGGGTTGACTTTTTTGGTGGCTCTGTATCAACTTTTAAACAAAAACTTTCTAGTCTACTCTTGTAACCTGAATGTTCTCCATTTTATGTTGTAAAATTTTTATTATTTTATTGTTTTTGTTTTTCTTTTCTCTTTGTACGCTAAAGGGTTTATTACCCGTTAATAAAGTTTATTATTATTATAATACACACAATACGTTACGTTATACTACATACATACATATACATTCATACATTCATACATTTTATAAAGGTAATCGGTAATGTCCCCACGGTAACGTATCGGTCGAATCGGATATAATGTAACGCTTGTCGTCGTACGGACTTAGAGCGATTTTCGTCTCGCGGATAGTGTACACCTCGTGCAATTTCGATTGTGTACAGGACTGCGGTCGGGTCATTTTGATCTCGTCTTTTAGACACCTCGTGTAATCGTCGAACGGTATAGTACGCGCTACGACGTTGCTCTTGACACCTTTCGCTTTTTTAGTTTTTTTTAACATCCACCCTCAACGCATACATCTTCGCCCTGAGTCCGACGAATTCGGTCATGATCGCGCCATTATTCTCGTCCTTCATCAACCCCGGCACCTTCTTGTTCGCGAGCGGTATACCGTACGCGTTGTCGGTCGCGTAATCGCTCGTATCAAATCGTTCTTGGCCAGTGTTCTAAATTTCGTATTGAGTTTGATGTAATCGCGGAGCCATGGAGATTGAGCGAATTGTAATACGCGACGTATCTTTGTGACGCAAAGGCCATGGCGCGTGCACTGCTGCAGGTTGCGGTAGTATATGACGTAACGCTTCTTATCGTACAGCGTGGCGAGAAGTTTGTCCTGTCGTTTGCCGGGCGGTTTATCGCGCGTTAGACAGAATGGTAGGTCAGCGTGCGCGTCGTGTTTACTTTGCGGATACTCTAGATCGACCTCGAGAATATAACCTGTGGACAAATCCGAAGCGATCGCGCTAAAGTCGAAATTCGAAACGTCTTCGACCCATCGAAAATATGCGTAGGGCAATGGTTGACACATCGCCCAGCCGTACAAGTTGTTTATATCGAAATACATCAGGTACGACGATGGTTTTGATGGATTGTAAGATTGCATGTACTTGTTATTAGCCCGCGCGTATCTGCCGGAACATTGATTCAGGCCACCGCGTATACCGCGTTCGATGAACATAATCATATCAATGTCGGTGAGCAGTTCGAAATTTACGCGAGTATGCTTCAACATGGCGTCCCATGTAAAACCTGGCAAAGTATAGTAGTACGCGGGATCAAGTCCGTAACTCGCGATACAAATGTCGCCGAAATTTTCAAACGTCGGCCAATAACAAAACATCTGTTTTTAAATATAGATCGCTGTATTCGCCCAAGGTTCGAACGGAGTACTGCCGCCAAACGTTCGCGGCGTGCGCGTAATCGCTCTCGGATACGGTGTCACCGGTCAAGGAACTGTAAAACAATTTGCGCGGTGGTAAACACGTGTCCTGCAGCTTGTCAACGCAATCCACGTATTCGTACGGAAAGACACCTTTTCGCGTCAATAATTAAAAATCGGATAACGCTGAAAATTTAGAACGCAAAATTTTTAACTTATCCTTATCGAGGAAGGATGCCAATTTTTCGAGACTGGTACTGAGAAATTTGAACGAATCGATAAACCGTAAGTTTATGTCACTTCGCGAATCTGATTTTTTGGCGGTATCTTTAACGTGTTTCGTGAACGAGATGTATTTTTCTTTCGTTATCGGCAGTACGTCGATCGAGCCTTCGAACGCGGTAGCTATTTCTTTTATGATAAAATGTGCGTCGTAGTCGGATAAATTGTGAAAAACTATGGGAATGTAATGAGAATCTTTGTAATTTAGATTGCAGTTTGAATGCGCGGGACCTCTATAACGACCGGTCAGGTGGTAATGATCGCGTACTCGCACGTCGTCCGGCGCGAACGGTTTTTCGCAAATGTGACAGTGCGTCGCGCTATGAAATATCTCCCGCTCGTCTCGCGTTAATTCTGTCATGCGAACATTACCGGACAAGATAGTCTTTACGTCGTGTGCTAAACGTCTTAGTTCTTCGGCGAACCACGCGACGCAATCCTTATCGCGACGAAACCGATACGCGGATAACGAGTCGTCGTACGAGCATCGCACGTAGTATCCTATACTAAATACTCGATGATGTTGAGACGTGTACGTGGACGTTCTCGGATCCGCATCCGTCTTCTCGAGGGTACATTCCAGGTCGGCGTACACGACATATGGAACTCGTTCCTTGCTGCTGTGATTCTTGAAGCTAAGCCACTTGTCGTCCTCGCTCGGTAGTCGGATGGCACAGTTGTTTATCTCTCGGCAGTCTACTCCGTGGGCTTCCAATTTCTTGCTCGAACTGAAGTAGTGTAAACATCTGCAAAAATAATTTTTACACATTTTTTTTTATAAAAAATATAACATTATATATATGTCGCAGCCCTTTTGCGAAATCAGCCTTTTTGCAAAAAGGCTAGCCTGTTTGCAAAAAGCCGCCTTTTCATTAGTTCTCAATAAGACTGACACATTTTAGACTTTTTGCAAAAAGCCTAACTAGCACTAGCCTCATTGGTTAATGATGCACGTTCTGCAATGTGGCTAACAAGACGTCTAGCCTTTTTGCATACAGCCTAAAATCTCGTCCGATTGACGAAATATTGTTTTGGTAATTATACAGTTTAGGGGCCTCACCTCAAATCTCGATGAAATTATGCTCAATCGACGCGTTTTTGTACGAAACGAAAGAATCTGGCAGAAAAAAGTGTCGCTCTGCCCCGCGACGCGAGATATTAAACGTTAAAGTTGACAGGAATCAGGTTATAATTCCTGTCATACCGACGCCATGTAGCAACACTGAACGTGCTCTGCGGCCATATGCGCATATGCGCATGCTCAGTGACCGCACGCGCATGCTCAGTGGCCGCACGCGCATGCAAAAGTGCGCCAATTTTAAATATGATGACTATTGACTGGTCAATCGTGCGGAATAACCAAGCGTCTTGATTCAAGCAGTTAGGTATCACGCTGAGAGTTTGTTTAGTTTTATTATGCGGGGGAAGGGGTTCCGCCGCAGGCTACTTCTATGTAAAAATCACAACTTCTATAAAGCAGGGCATATACACACGTGTGTGTGCCCTGCTTTAACGAAAATCACAATTTCTATAAAGCAGGGCATACACACGTGTGTGTGTGCCCTGCTTTAACGGAAATCACAACTTTTATAAAACAGGGCATACACACGTGTGTGTGTGCCCTGCTTTAACGAAAATCACAACTTCTATAAAGCAGGGCATACACACGTGTGTGTGTGCCCTGCTTTAACGAAAATCACAACTTTTATAAAGCAGGGCATACACACGTGTGTGTGTGTGTGTGTGTGTGCCCAGTACATGCGTGGGCGGGGAAATTTTGCTCCCCTGCACCCCCCTCCCTATGCATGTACTTTATAATTTCGCTTTACAACTTAGCATGTACTTTAAGTTGTAAAGCGAGTTCCACGCTTTCAACCACGGGGGGGTGCGGGGGGGGGGCGAAGGCCCCCCCTCGCACCGCCTCGTCTGTGTGTGTGTGTGTGTGTCCACGCGAAACGAGGTGCCACATGGGTTCATGACGCGCTTTACAACTTAAAGTACATGCTAAGTTGTAAAGCGAAATTATAAAGTACATGCATGGAAAGGCGGGTGCAGGAGAGCAAAATCCCTTCGCCCACGCATGTACTTAAACGAGCTTGTAAAGCGCGTCATGAACCCATGTGGCACCTCGTTTCGCGTGGACACACACACACACACACAGACGAGGCGGTGCGAGGGGGGCCTTCGGCCCCCCCCGCACCCCCCGTGCGTGGACACACACACACACACACGTGGAACTCGCTTTACAACTTAAAATACATGCTAAGTTGTAAAGCGAAATTATAAAGCACATGCATGGAGGGGTGCAGGGGGGCTTACATGCGTGAGCGCACGTGAGCGGGAGGGCTATGTCAAACTAGTATAGCAAACGTAGCAGCGCCTTCGTCAATCAGACTAGGGATTTTAGGCTGTATGCAAAAAGGCTAGACGTCTTGTTAGCCACATTGCAGAACGTGCATCATTAACCAATGAGGCTGGTGCTAGTTAGGCTTTTTGCAAAAAGTCTAAAGTGTGTCAGTCTTATTGAGAACTAATGAATGCTTTCGCAAAAAGGCGGCTTTTTGCAAACAGCCTAGCCTTTTTGCAAAAAGGCTGATTTCGCAAAAAGCCTGCGACATATATATTGTGACGTTGCAGTTTCGCTGCATCGTGGCAGCGCCCCGCCGCCGTCACAAGGCGCGGGTTTCGCGCCCGAGGACGGTCCAAAGAGTCGATGCGAGATCTCCAGGGACATAATTAAGCGCGTTTGCATGTTCTGATCTTTTTGTTACATGAAACGGGGCGCGGTATTTACAGAAGGTCGTGCGGATGCACGCGGCGCGGTACAGTATTAGGCGCGGTAGTACATGAAACGGAACGCGGGGTTTACAGGGTGTCGTGCTGATGCACGCGGCGCAATAATTAAACGCGGTTGGAACGGAACGCGGGGTTTACAGGGTGTCGTGCTGATGTACGCGGCGCAGTAGAGTATTAGACGCGGTAGGGACGAAACGCGGCATTGCCGGAAACGGAACGCGGTATATACAGAGTGTTGTGCAGGTGCACGCGGCGCAATAATTAAACGCAGGTTGAGCGGAACGCGGGATTACATGAAACGGAACGCGGTATTTACAGAGTGTCGTGCAACTGCACGCGGCGCAGTAAAGTATTAAACGCGGTTTGAACGGAACGCGGTACCGAAACGGGGTTCCTGGTACGAGGAGCGCGTCGCGGTGCCAGGACGGATCGGCCGGTCAGGTGCAGGCTGGCCGACCGGTAGGACTCAGGAGTCCGGGGCTTCGGTAACGAGAGGGCTCGTTACGAGGCCGAGCGTGCTCGACCCCGCTTAGCCGTGGCCGCCGGGGATTTGGTTGATGGAAGTCGGGGACACCCGAGAGCTCTCGGTCGAGGCACAGAGCGCTGAACCCCGTTGGTGTGTCGCCCTAGGAGTTGGCAGGTCTTCGTCTGAGAATGCTAGTGCGGAGACGAAGTGTGTCGGTTCTCGTCGGAACGCCGTCTTATATATCCCGGCGCGGCGGGTTCGGTGGGAGGGAGGCCGATCCTCAGGCGAGCCGCGCGGGGGTACGCTTACGCGCGCTCGTCTTCGGTGCGAATCGGCTCCCGTCGGCGTTTGTCGGAGCCGCGCGGGAGGATGTACCGGTGCTGCCTTTTGCCCGCGCACTCGGTATTTGTGGATACGTTTAAAAAATGTGGGTGCACCGCGCCCTGTCCTCGCCCGACGGAGGATCGGTCGGGCGGCATCCGGCGGGTGGTTACCGGGAACGATGCCTTTACAAGGGGCGCATCGTTACAACTGCGTGGCGCCTCACCGAGACGAGACACGGATTTTCTCCGAGGAAATACGAGGGACAACGGGAAATAGAACAAGCCAGGAGAATCGAGCCGAGAGATCAATCAACGCAAGCGGACCGCGGCGAGGCTCGCAGGCCGACGGGCACAAGGGAGCGCAGGAGGACACGCGCACGGCGCGTGACACAGCGGCGGACGGACCCGTAGAAGCAGGACCCCGGGACGCCGGGACAGAATAAACTTCACCTGCCCTCCTCACCTGCAGATCGGACTCCGGGATGGACGGCCGCCATTCCCGGACCGAAACGGAGGAGCACGGAGACATTAGCGTCCCGTCCGCTGCCGGGAAAGATCCCGGCGAAATCGCCGCGCGAGCGGGGAACCTTTAAGTGCCCTGCGGGAGCCGTGATTGACGGCCCTGCGCAAGGATACGTCGCGAGCCTGCGAGCTCACCCCTAATTGGTCCGCACTATAGCGTCGAGGGGCCGCGTACGCCCGGGGTGGGGCGCGCTATCGATTCCGTCATCGAGCGGATTTTCGGCGACACTCTCGGATCGTCCTCCGGCGAGATACGTGAATTAACGTGGCACAGTACGCCCAGCTTCCGAGCCCGTTTCCTAACGACGATGTCCGACCCGACCTTTGGTGGCGAGGAGCCTTCGAGAGGAGGCAGATCATTGGTGAGGTTGCCTCGCGTAATATTCCTTATGTAAAGCCACGACACCGCCCTCTGGGTCGCGCTCTCGCTCGGGAATCCGTTCGGTAATTAGCGTTATTCGCCGGCAAGGCGTTGATTTAGCGATCGACAGCGAAAGCGAGTGGCACCGGAATAGTCTCGTGGCCACGGGATCACAACCGACAATTGCGAGCTCCTGGAGATCGCGGTAGATGCGTCCGTGACGGATCTTTTCTCGCGGCCCTCGTGCTTGCGACCGCAGGTTTCATTGTGCGTCGTAAGTCGTACGGTCGGGACTTAGATTCCACACGCGATATGGCGTACGTTAGAAAATTACTCGCGTTGAACTATTACTCGCGTTAGGATATTATTCGCGTTCGGTTGTTTCTCGCGTTAAAATGATTGCGTCCAGATATTACTCGCGTTGAATCATTATTCGCGTTAGAAAATCATTCGCGTTCGGTTGCTTCTCGCGTTAGAATAATTGCGTTCAGACAGTACTTGCGTTAGGATCTTAATTGCGTTAGAATATTACTCGCGTTCGGTTATTTCGTGCGTTAGGATATTATTCGCGTTGGCTCGTTCATTACGTTAGAATGTCCCTCGCGTTGACGTATTATTAGAATATTATTCGCGTTCGGTTATTTTGCGTTAGAAGATTATTCGCGTTGGCTCATTCCTCGCGTTGAAATGTCGTTCGCGTCGACTTATTATTTGCGTAGGATGTCGTTCGCGTCGATATATTATTTGCGTTGGAATGTCGTTTGCGTCGACTGAGTATTTGCGTCAGGATATTATTTGCGTTGACTTATTATTGCGTCTATTGTTACTCGCGGTAACTCCGTATTTTTCTCGCGTTAGTTCTAGTATTCCGCGTTATGCCGAGTGCCTCGGCGCACCATTCTTCGCGTTAGAATATCACTGGCAATAGCATGTGTTGCGTTCGGTCGTAATTGCGTTGGGACGTTGCTTGCGCTACGATTATGACTTGCGTTAGATTTATTATTTGCGTTAGATTAAGGTAAATTGGCGACAGAATCCCTACGCGGCTTTGGACGTGGCGTTCACGCGCTCCGAGCGTGACGCACCACCATTTTGCGATATTTCATGTTTGACCCTACTTCCTAGTTATTCTCTTATTTCACGTTTACTCAGATTATTTCGTAGTCGGGCGTATCTTTTGCCCGATGTTCTATATTACGCGTAAGTTTAATTTTCTACTATTGTTTTCTTATGCGGTAGCCGCGCCTTCCGCGCGTTGATTGTAAAATAGCGTAATGTATGTATCTCTTTATTGCTTGTCCCCGCAGGGTTTGCAAGGCGTTTTTAAGGAACGGTCCCAAACCTTTACATCCACCTCCTCGCTTATCCACATACATAAAATTTTTACACAATACTGGCGTTTTCCAGGGACGTACCCAACCCTTTACAAAAAACCATCCCCTTATACCCGACCTGGCCGCGTGCGACCCTTTACATCCTGGTACCCCCCACCCTTTCGGACCCTGCCTCTCCTCTTTCTCCTTTTGGCCGCTTCCTCCGTTGGCCTTCCGTTGGGACCCTCTTCCGTGCTCCCACTCCTCAGCTCTCCGCCTCCTCACCGCTCCCGCCTCTCATCCTGGCATCCCCCACCCTTTCGGACCGGACCTTGCCTCTCCTTTTCCTCCTCTTAGTCGCTTCCTCCGTTGAGCTTTCGTTGGGACCCTCTTTCCGTGCTCCGACTCCTCCGCTCTCCGCCTCCTCACCGCTCCCGCCTCTGTAACACAGGGATAACCTCCTCCCTCTCCCTTTCCCTCCTCCCTCCCTCACTCTCTCTGCTATCCCCCCCTCTTCCTTTTCCGTCGCCTCGACGTCCCGCCGCAGTGCCACCCCCTATGGCATCTGACACCCGGCGCCGTCTCGGTCCTCCGCCGTTCCCCCCAATACTGTCCTGACGTTTTTCGCTGAACACCGCTACCTCGGGCCCCAGCTCATGCCACACGTAACTCCTATTCTCCGTCTTATCCCCCCACCCTGTCCACTTTTATCACTTCTTCAGGCACTGGTTCCTACCCCCGGTTTTCCCCTCGATCACCTTCCCATCCATTAAATTATTTTTAAAAAATATTATATTAATGTTGTTGAATAGAGGAGATTTTACTATAAAACTTTTATTTGAAACATTTTTTGATATCTCGAATATTTTTCGAAATATATCGAGAAAAGCAAAAAACCGCTCTACATATGAGCAGTGGTTTTACCCCTTAAAACCGTTTTTGGGCCGCTACAAAAAATATCTAAATTCATCTTTTTACTCCTCCTACATGTGTGGAAAGTTTCATTAAAATCAGAATTTTCCACTTCGCGAGGTTCCCTTGTTAGTGGACGCGTGTCTACGCGTCTGGCGCCCAACATTACAATTTCGTGTCGAATTGCCGGACTGTGCGAGGAATCGTCGGAAAGGCCCACCATCCTTCTCTCCCTAACCCTTTTGATCAGTCGTGCGCCTCGAGCGTGAAAAGACGTGACAATATATAACTAAGGTATATACTAACCGGTCGCAAAAGTATTTCCTGTGCTCTTTCCTACTGATTTGCGAGCTCACGAGAGAGGCGGGATAGATTTTTTATCCACGCGAAATGCCCCACGTTGTCGTCCCGCGGGTCCTGCACGTACAGCAAATTGACATGCTTTTCTCTCTTCCGGTCGGTAAGCCGTATCGGGAGAACGCTTAACGTCTTCTGTCTCTCGATAATATATACGTTGATCGACACGTCGGAGGCGTTCAAACTGTTTAATCTGTTTCAAAGTCATTGGAAACTCAATGTCTAGTATAGATTTAGTATTGTTATATAATGGGGGTACGGGAATTCCCGATATGTATGTTCCGCGACTGGATACAGCGCGGCGACCACCGACCACGCGAAGCACGCATTATTCGTAGATTGCACGTTAATCACCGCTCTTTTCATTTTAATTTTTTGCAGTAAATTGATGTAACACCCCGCGCGCAAAGGATTGTACTTGTTCACGTTCACTGTCAAATTGAGTATACGCGACAACGCCCAACGCCCACCCGCTGTCGCGTTCTTGAAATTCCTCCAGGGATGATAAAGTAGGCTCGATAACGCGCAAATCGTACTACTCGCGCAAATCAGACGTACGAAAGAGTTCGCAGTTTCTCGTGTTGACACTTTTGTTCGCACGTTTGTCACCTGTCACAAACTCGCCGTTGAACACAGTGTTTATCTTTACACTTTCGTGTCTTTTCATGACGTTCCGCACACAATCGAGCACGATGTCTCTCGCATCTTCGAGAAATTAACGAGGTTCGATGTGTTTGGAATTTATTACCGCACCGGTCAATATTCGGCTTTCAAACGCGGTATCGATCTCTCGCCAAACGAGTCTTTCCGCGTTATTGTCACTACTAGTGCCCGCCGCGTAGTCACCACCGATATGTACGAAACGTCTTTGTAACAGAGTATTTGCACCTTCGAGTCGCGCGATTCTTGCCACTAAAGACTGTCTGTTTCTAGAGAGCCGCGGACGCTTGGCACGACAGCGTTCTTCGAGCTGTCCGATAACTTCCTCGCATCGCTGCGCCCATTCAAAATACTCGCCCAAGGTAGCGACTTGGCGGGACAGCTCCAACAGGTCGCGTTTCGTTTCCTCGGGATGTTCCATGTTTTTTTTAAATACTGTTTTTTGCACTATTTTTATATCATGTCACATTTTTCGGTGATTGACTAAACTATCAATTTTGAGGCAATTTGAAAAAAAAACTTTACCCCCGAGTATAAACGTTCGCGTCGCGAAAACTAGCCGAAGACTGATCTTATCCTGGCGATAATGGATGTCTATGCATTTGTACAATTATCGTTAGACATATTTTGTTTATACATTCCAGCAGCTGGACATCGATGCTCGCTTTTGTAATATGCCGCGCCATAAACAAATACCGCCGCGACGGTTAAATCGTCATCGACACCGTCTCTTTCTAGAAAAAAACATGAAGAGGACATCGGCGTCATGCTAATTGTAAGTCATAAATTGTAGCTGCCTGTCATAGGCGCTCGCATCTGAAGTGTGAAATGACATCTGTTTATAAATACTATCGGTCGAACATCGGCGCGAGATGATATTTGCTTATAGAACTTGTCCCGACGCGCTGGCCGAAACCCTGATAAGCCCTCCTTCCCCTGCCCCCTCGCCCTCAAGTCCCCTCCCCCCGTCCCGCTCCCCTCTCTGACCCTTCGGCCAGGAACGCGGATCCCCCTTCCCGCGCGGGCCCCTCGGCCGGGAACGCGGATCCCCCTCTCTCCCCCGCGGACCCCTCGGCCGGACGGCGGCACTAGCCCCTTTGTCACCGATATGTTTATAAACACTTGATAACAACATGTCCCGACGCTCTTGAGTTTCCCCCCCGCTCCGCTCCCCCCTCAGATCCCAGGCCTCGAACCGGCCCTTTACCTACTAATACTAGGGTTGGTAAAGTTACTTTGTAGAAGTCTAGTTATAGTTACAGTTTTTTTTTACTAAAAAAGTAACTTGTTACAGTTACAAGTTACCAACTCTGAAAAATAACATGTTACAGTTACAATAACTCAAAAATAATAACTCGTTACTTTTCAGTTACTTTCTTGCAATGATTGTATACTACTATTTTAATATGGAGTAAATAACTATTCCTCAAAAAGATTTATTATTGGATGGCAAGGCACATCCTTATTAGAATGGGAACTTGTTTATTTTTATTAAATTTCATAATTGATATCTATTTATTCATTTAACAAGTATCAAATCTACACTTAATATGATAAAAATTGAACGAAATATGACAAAAACTTAACGATAATCTTGTAAGAAAAAGAATTAAATCATATGTTCTTTAAATGCGCAGATATTATGCATTTATACAATGTTATTGGGTGTACAACTTAATTCGATCCGTTTTTTTGCTTGAAAAACGCATTTATTTGAACGATAAAATGAATTAATACCTTATTCAAAGTACTGTCCATCGCTAGCCACTACTTTTTCCCATCTTTCTGGCAATTTATGGATTCCGTCGCGGAAGAAGCGTTCATCTTTTGAAGCCAAGAATGAATCGAGCCAATTTTTGATACCCTGTTCTGAAGTGAAGCGTATTCCAGTCAAAGCGTTCTGCATCAATCGAAACAAATGGTAGTCGGAAGGGGCAAGGTCTGGGCTATAAGGCGGGTGAGCCAGAACTTCCCATCCGATATTTTCCAAATAGTTTTTAACCGGAACAGCAACATGAGGACGAGCGTTGTCATGGTGAAAGATTATGGATTCGTGTCGGGTCACATATTCTGGACGTTTTTCGGCTATAGCTCGCTTTAAACGGATCAATTGTTGCCTGTAGAAGTCTGCCGTGATGGTTTGACCAGGTTTTAGCAGCTCATAGTGGATCACACCCTTCTGATCCCACCAAATACAGAGCATTACCTTGGCACCATGGATATTCGGCTTCGGCGTTGATGTTCCCGGTTGGCCGGGCTTTACATACGATTTTTTGCGTTTCGGGTTGTCGTAGTGAATCCATTTTTCGTCCCCGGTAATGATTCGATGCAGAAAAGACTTCTTTTTGTACCGTTCAAGCAACATTTCGGACATGCAAAATCGTCGTTTGATATCTCTCGGTTTCAATTCATATGGGACCCAATTTCCTTGCTTTTGGATGTATCCCGCGGCTTTGAGTCGTTTCGAAATAGCTTGTTGAGTAACTTCCAATGTTTTTGCGAGCTCTTCTTGCGTTTGACACGAATCTTGATCGAGTAATGTTTTTAATTCTTCATCTTCAAACTTTTTCGGTTGACCCGAACACTAAAATCACCACTTTTAAATCGTCGAAACCATTATCTGCAAGATTTATCCAATGGTGCAGATTCACCATACACTTCCACAAGCATTCGATGCGCTTCAGCTGCACTTTTCTTCCAATTGAAACAGAAAATCAAAACTTCCCGCAAATGGTGCTTATTTGGAACGAAACTCGACATTTTCAACGCAGTAAAAATTAAACTTGTTGTGAAAAACTCAAAGACTTGTAAACAATATTTGGTTGACAGATGTTGACACTTCACGATACAGCAAAAATCAGCTGTCGCCGTCAACCATTTATAGCACCTAGAGCCATCTTTTGAAAACGGACCGAACTAAGTTGTACACCCAATAATACCTACGTAACTTTTACTGTTTTGCTATAGAAAATGCGCGCATATGCGCTTTACGGAACCTATATAATATATAATATCATGTTTTAATATCCAAAATAATTTTAATAAATTTTTTTATTAATTTTTAATAGAATTTGATATTCGATTATATCATCGTGAAGATGTCCTCTTTGTGGCGTTATTACAGGGCCACCGACACTAAACATTCGTTCAACAGACGCACTTACTCGGAAGTGCCGTATTATATTTAATAAAGAGTTTCTTAATTGCAGTGTAATCATTTAACATGCCAATGTTGCAATTATACCTTTTTCAAAAAAGGTAAAAAAAGGCGCCAAGTAATGTATTTTGTAAATTCAAAAATCCAACGTAAGTGGTAGCTTTATTTCTCCTTCACAAAATTATGTTACCTAACTCAACTCAAGTGACATGTATTTCAAAAAAAAGATGTGAAATCTTTAAATTAAATTGCGCCAATTGCAAAGAGAATATGTATATTGCTTTGAAAAATAATTGTTGTGCAACTACTTTTAAAAAATAAAACCCAAGTGGTATCTTTGTGTTCCTATTCAAGGGTCTTCTTATTCCAACCCAAGTGGTAATAGCTTCTTAATTCTCTTTAACAAATTTTTAATATTACAAAGAACCATTTTAATTGCAAAGAATTAAAGAAGTAACAGTAAAAAATAAAAATATTTAATTAAAATAAAATAAATAAATTTTTCTTGTAAAAAAACTTGGCGCTGCTTTTTTACTTCTGTCGTATTCTTCCCTAAATTATGTTTATTGTTTTTTTATTCAATCAAAAATCTTAGTACTAATGTTTAAATTTTAATGTTTCAATTTCGAAGTCTAGCAGCGCACAGTGGGACAGGAGACCAGGAAAAGTGGCCAAAAGTCGACTCTAGAGATGAGATCGGGGAAATGTCCTGTCGTAATCTTGATAGTTTAAAGTAGTTATTTTGAAAATTTCACCCGATTTGGTCGGTTGTTTTTCATTTGATAACAACTTGTACTTTCAAAATCATATATGCAATCAAAGATTTTATTTTCCAAATATTTTATTGGTACTGTTGTATTTCAGCAAATAAAAAATCTTTTATTACTTTTCATCCATTATTATATACAGACATATCATTATAAAAGAGCACAAAATAGTGCAAAAATTAAAAAATGGCATAACTTTATACTCATATATTATTGAATTTCGATAGTTTGCGCATACTTTCGAATCGTGGTTCCCCTAAGTTCCGCTAGTTATTGACATTATTCAGGTAGTACTGAATTCCTTCGAGTATGTACTTTAAGAATATGGCGCCCACTTTTGCCCGTTTTTTGCATAATTTGGAGAATTTTATAATAATTCGAGACTGTGCACGCATGCAAGATGTAAAGAATCCGTTTGTGCGCATTGCGTACCATAACCAATATCCATGTTAAAATGCAGTTTAGTTCAGAATTGTTGAACAATATGTAATATATTTTGTAGATCAACGTTATATTATTTTTCTGACTAAAATATACTCTGTGATAGCCTAAAAAATGGACTTATTAAGTGTTTAGTAATGCTGTTCGGACACAGGATTGCTTGCACGCGGGTAGGCTCTTGTGGCACGCGCGAGGATAGTGTGATAGTTAATCGCAACACGGAGGGTACAGTCAACTTGTAATACACCTTTATTGTTAACTTTAGCACCAATAACGGTAGCAGTGTAAGCTCTTAATGAGAGAAGTCGCTTTCAGGAGCCGAGGCTACCTTAGATAATTGAGCCGTTACAATCACGATGCTTCGTGACGAACCCTTGGCTTACGACTGACTGCCGACACGTCACACTCTTTCGCTCTAAACTAAACGGCGAGAGGGCAGTAGCCGACACACACATTCCACAATCGCTCAGTATGTCCGCTCGAAATCGCGCAATACAAAACATTAAGCATTATCATATCTGTACTACACAGTCATCGCAGTCTTCTCTAAGAAAGGATGATAGATTTATATACATGTTATTAAGGCTGCGTTTCTGTATTCACTGTAAGTACTGACGATGTGACGTCATTGAGCACAGCTGCAAGATCGTTTCGTAATTACTTCTGTTGCTTTTACCGCATATAAAGCTGTAATAACGGAACGATATCCGCAGTACTGCGACTGTTGTTATGTATAAGAAAGAAATATAACCTATCTTAACCTATCTTAGACACGACGTGACACGACGATAGGAGCACCTATTCTAAATATATAAAAAAGAATCAGTTTTCAGATTTATGAAAATATCGAAATTATTTATTATTATATTAATTATATTAATTTAGTAACCTTTTCGGGCTTTTTCCGCATCTTCGTGACCAGTGATCGGCAAAAAAATTTTTCATTATTTATTTTTTAAATGTCAAAGCAATCATTAATAAGCCAAAATACAATATATTAAGTGCCAAAAAAATAAAATTTCTTTTTAACTTATTTTTATTTACCTAACAATTTGTAAATAATTTCAAAAAAAGATTATTTCTACAAAAATTATTAATGTTTAACATTATTTTTTAATTCTTAGAAAATTTAATAATAAATCGAGAATTATAACTAATTTTTCAAAAATAAATAATTGAATAAAAATAATTTCTAATTTTCTAAAAAATAATAATAAAAAACAATATTTTTCAATTTTCCAAAAAATTAGTAAGTAATTAAAAAATATATTTTTTAATTTTTCAGAAAATTAACAATTAAATAAAAATAATTTTTTATCCTTGACTCTGAAACAAGTTGTCTTGGCAAAAACAAGTATGAACATGAGGTAACTGACAATATTACAATCAGAGGCCTAGTTTACACCGATCACTTGATACGCGTATTAAATAGTAAATAACTAGTAAATTAGTTTGATTATTGGCTGATCAGCTCAAATATAGGGGAGACCGGGGCTAGACCGCTACCGGGGTAAATCCGCCAAATCAAATATCTCGGAACCTGTATATTGTGCGAACTCGTTATTAACATTGTAAACCCTGCTTATGGTACCCATGTGACCAACGGAGTTTCGGCAGGTTACCTGCCGTGTTATGATTTTTACGAGGGCAAACGTGTTTTCGGAAGGTGAAAGTGAAATTTTCTGCGCGTGGAAATATTGTAATATCTGCAATAATATTTGCTCTCCAAATCTCGAGGTACGTGATTATAAAGAGTAATGCATGCTGAACACGAATCCAGTGTAGTTTTTTCATTATCGTTAATGTCTAATATTTCGTGGGCGATCAAACCTGAAACTTATGTTTGGGGCTTATCTGCTAGTAAGCACCCGGGGCTGGAGCGGCGTGATTCTGTCTTCCCTTGCACGTGCGTCAGTTTGTATAGGAGGGAAATGGTACGCACGTATCGTCGCAAAAGGACTCCCGTCGACAAGGAGCAACTCAAGAAGGCAGTTCTTGCGGTGAGAAAAGATAAAATGAGCGTTTCCGCAGCCGCAAAACAATTCGATGTCCGGAGATCCACGTTGAACGACTGGTTGAAGAAGAACAACGATGAGATAAAAAACTTGGTCATACTACATAAAGGACATATCTCGGTGAGTACTTAACGATTATTAATTTTTAAAAGCATGCACTCTGCTCAGCAAAGTTTATATTCATGCAAAGTCTTAATTTCAAATGTAGGTTATGGACTCTGAAACTGAAAAGACTTTGGTGGAATACTTAGTACATTGCAACGATATGTACTTTGGGCTATCTGCGAAGGAAACCCGTGATTTAGCCTTTGATTTAGCCAAAAAATTGAATCTCAAGGTACCAGCATCGTGGGAAGCCGCTCGCATGGCCGGTGAAGATTGGCTAAGCAGCTTTCTCAAACGATATCCAATATTATCAATACGCAAACCAGAAGCGACAAGTTTAGCACGTGCCACCAGTTTCAATCGAACAAATGTAGAAAGGTTCTTTGCGCTGCTAAGATCTCTGATGGATAAACATTATTTCCAGGTGTGTTAACTAATGAATAAATGTTGCCAGTTTTAGTCGAAAATAACGTTTCTCATCATTTCCAGACTCACTGCATATGGAATATGGATGAGACGGGAATTACAACCGTTCAGACACCGAATAGAGTCATCGGACGTCGAGGAGTGAAACAAGTCGGGCGAGTGACTTCTGCGGAAAGAGGAACCCTCGTAACTTTGGCGATGGCGGTGTCAGTGACCGGGCATTCTCTACCTTCATTTTTTATTTTTCCTCGTAAAAATTTCAAGGAACATTTCCTTAACGGCGGACCACCAGGCTGCACAGGTGTAGCGAATTCAAGTGGCTGGATGAATGCGGAGCATTTTGTCCAGTTTTTAGAGTTCTTCCAGTCCCATGTGCGTGCTTCCGTCGACGCCCCAGCTTTACTGATACTCGACAATCACGAATCACATTTGTCCATCGCTGGTCTCAAATTTTGCAAAGCGAATGGAATCATTCTCCTATCATTACCGCCGCATTGCTCGCACAAAATGCAACCGCTGGATCGCACCGTCTTTGGCCCGTTAAAGAAAAGTGTACACGCACAGTGTGATAACTGGATGTCGTCGCATCCTGGTAGAACAATGACGATATACGATAACCCCGGAATCGTGGCTAAGTCACTGCCACTTGCCGTAACGCATCAAAATATTGTGTCCGGGTTTGAATGCACTGGAATTTCTCCATTCAACCCGGACATTTTCCAGGAATACGAATTTTTGCCGAGCAGTGTTACGGATAGGGAGATGCCTTCTACTTCCGCTCATCCCGAAGAAGTCAACCTCAACGCAGCCGACCCGGACACAACCAATTCGGAGACAATCGAACCCGACACAGCCGACCAGAACGAATTCGATCCCTCGGCTTCTTCAATGTGTCGTCCTGGTGATACACAGAACTTGAGCGCGACGCTTCAAAGTATACGAGCGTTTCCTAAAGCCGCTCCGAGGCAACAGACTCGTAAAGGACGAAAACGAAGAAAGAGCGCCGTTCTTACTGACTCGCCTGAAATGATGGAATTGGCGGCTGAGCAGGCGGAGTCCATGCGGAAAAAAAAAGGAAAACCTGCTACGAGAAAGACGTCAAAATCTACACCTGCCACTGCGCCGAGAAAGAGAGGCCGGCCCCAAAAAAAATGCCACACAGACAGAACCGCAGCCTTCGACGAGCAGTGGGCGTAAATCGAAATCAAGGAAGCAGCAGCGGTCGGATTCTGACGAAGACTTGGATAATACGTGCTGCGTGTGCTCAAAGAAGTTGACAATCAGAACATATGGGAAACAGTGCATTGCGTGCGAGCGTAGGGCACACAACACATGCGTGCGCTTGTCAGGATCTGTATTCACGTGCCTTAATTGTTTTATGGAATAGGTAAAACAATTATTTTTTAATATTTCGCATAAAAATTTGAAATAAATTTTTATTTTTCTCTTAAAAAACAATTATTAAAATGTATCCTATCATTTTTCAGGATTAGATGTACGTATATGTATTGAAAATGCAGTGTAACGGATTAACCCCGGGGGGGTGGCGGTTCAACCCCGGCATTTTTGAGATTTCAATTTTTGCACCGTTGTCGTTTTTGCTCTATACCGGTTAAACAAAGCGACGTAGATAAAAATTTCCTTAATAAATTTTGTAGCTAAAGGTTCACTCTTTACAGTGGTATACCACATTTAACTACAATTATTTATTTTGTTGTTAAAAATCGGCACCGAAAAAAACTAACGGTCTAGCCCCGGTCTCCCCTACTATTCGATACGCGTATCAAGAGATCGGTGTAAACTAGGCCAGAGATACTGGGCAAGACGAAGGGGACGGATATACGCGATTGGTCAAAACCTGTTAACGTGTTAACGTTTTATGAAAAGTATGTGTTGCTAGCATTAGAGCCATCGCACACGAAATGCATAGCTTAGCATAAGCGTATTACTAGCGCTACTTGTACTTGCCAGTCATCTCGGTGGAAAATTGAAAATCTCTTATTAATGTAATTTCTTATTTAAAAAATCCAATGTGATCCCCCGAAAAGTGATCTCCCGATTCAAAAGTACTTTATTATCAATATTTTTTTAGACCTTTTTGTATATGTGGTATTGTTGGTGTAGATTTTGCATATTGTAACAAATTTTAAAAATTCCAAAAAATAAATCCAATATGGCGGACTCAAATATTTGCGAATTTTTAAAACTTTATATTTTGACCTTTTTTGTACATACATAAGGTTTTTAAAAGAAGCAATAAAAAACAGAAAAAACATTCAAAGAAAGTCGATAATAAACAATTAATTTTTATTTATATTAAAAAATATAATTTTGTGAAAAAAAATAACAATTCTCAAACTTAAATGTTTGATAAAGTTGGTGTGATTGAAGAAAAGATGTGTTTAATCAACGAAAATTATATATGTTGCTTTATCTAGAGTGAAATCATTTGATTCAGTTATTAAGTTTTTCTAGGTAACCAACGTCAAGTTAGAAACGTTAAAAATATCAAGAAATATCTGAATAAATAAGAAAAATACGTATATGAACACATAAAATTCACAATTATTTGTTTATAATTATTATTATAATTAAATTATAATTGTTATATTGATGGGGAAGGGGTTGAGGGGGGGGGGGGAGCGTGCAAAGCACGTTTATAGTTTATCTAGTAATTGCAAATTTTCCCAAAAAACACGAATTTTCAGTATGAAAAAATTATTTAGTATAGTTAACGTCATCGTTTCTTTTACACTGCAACTAATATACTCCTAAAAACGGATACTTTACAAAATTAATAAATGCTAATTTTCTAAAAAAATTAGTAATATATTTTCTAATAATTATCTACTAATTGTTCAAATAATTTACTTTTTAAAAACTACTAATTTTTTAAAAAATTATAAATATTTTTTTTTAAATGAGTAATTTTTTTAAAAATTGACAATTTATTTTATATAATGGCCAATTTTTTAATTATGAGCAATATATTTCTGATTATTTATTAATTTTTCAGACAGAGTATTATATTTTCAATCAATTAATAATTAATTATTTTAAATTTAGAGCTTAGTATTTTATTAATTACCAATTTTTTGTTAATTAAAATTAAAAACATTCAAATTTTTTATTTTTGATTAATCTATATATATAAGTACCGTCGTCTGTATGTATGTATGTCTGACCGCGAACTACTCATTCGTTAGTGGACCGAATTTTTACCAAAAGTATATGAAGTAGGGGTAGAATTTCCCGGGGAGTGCCATAAAGTGTATAGTTTTTCGTTACCGATTTTCTGGAAACCGGTTTTTTTAATTTTTCCAATTTTTCGGGAAATAATTGACCGTATCTTAAAGAATTATATATGAAGTAGGGGTAGAATCAAGCGGAGAAAGAACTTTAAAAGCAAGCAAAGAAAGAGAAAGAGTATAGTGATGGAATAGAGGCTGAAAAAAGTATTTATATATTACATACAATGTTGATGTAATGATTGTATACATTTTTTACTTTATATATTTAGTAACCTATGAAAAGAATCAAACGGAGAAAAAACTTCAAAAACAAGCAGAGAAAGAGTGTAGTAATGGGATAGAGATTGAGAATAGCAAGCGAAAAGAAGACAAGAATGAGGCTGGAAAAAGTAATAAACGTAAAGGAAACGATGAAGAAGATAAAGACAACAAAAAGAATAAAATACAAAAAATGTGAAGACAGATTAACATTTATTATATCTTATATACAAAAATATTGTAAATTGTTTTGCTTTTAGTTTATATCGTTAATTTAAAAGAATTTGTTTTTATAGAAAATAAATGTAACGTACAATCAAAAAGTGATGATTTTAATGGTTCGTCGTTTCAATATTATCATCAGCTATTGCATATGAATGCGCAATCTATCTACGTAAGTCTATAGATAAAAATATATTCGACACCAGAACGTCTCTGCTACATAAGTTTATTTTAATTTTCGACAAAAACATTTCGATACAATAATTACATCGTTAATTTCAGATATTTTCAATAGAAAATTGACAATATGTTACGAGATATTGCATCAAATAATAATGTGAGTGTATCGCGACGATATAATGTATGTATGTATGTATAAAAGAGATGGAGAGATTGAAAGAATTTAAGATACATACCTTTTTTCTTTGTCTCTCTCTCTCTCTCTCTCTCTCTCTCTCTCTCTCTCTCTCTCTCTCTCTCTCTCTCTCTCTTTCTTATAATGTTCTCTTTTTGTCTTTTCCTTGCGATTTGTCTTTGATCGATTGCATAAAAAACTGTATCTTTTCTGTATGCTAACTCTTGACACACAAAATATAATCGCTCGCGACAGTCACGAATTGAAGTGACTGGTTTATCAATTGACATATAATATGTGAAAGTAGCAACTTATCGTACATATCTTATCTATATATATTTCATTTAAAACTGATCAACCTATAAACGATATCATTTGTTAAATTTATATTTATTTTTATGAAAAGGATTTATTTATTATTAATTTTATTACATTTATTTACTATTAATTAAAAAATATAAATATTATTGAAAGGAATTTTATTTTACAAGAACACATGATTGAAGACTTTGTACACAGCAATGTTGTCAATCCTGAAAATATGGCTTTAAATCATATACAAGAAATTCTGAGGAATAATGGAAGTAGTTGTGAAAATTTCCAATTGCCAAATCCAAATCCAGTGATTATTTACGTAACAGAATATAATGTAGATGAGGAAAGAAGACGTGGTGACTATTTATTATCGACACTAAATGCTGAGCAGAGTACGTGTACGATTTAGTTATGCGAGCAATTGATAATGAGAATGAACCACAGCAGTTATTTTGTATAGATGGGTTTGCAGGTAGTGGTAAAACCTATCTGTTTAACACATTTCTGAGTGTTATCCGAGGAAAAAACGAGGAGGTTCTTCCATGTGCATCAACTGGCATTGCTGCAACACTTCTAAAGGGAGGAAAAACCTATCACTCCCTGTTTAAGCTTACCATCCCAATTGATGATGGTGCGAAATCAAATATCAGAGGAAACTCTAAAGCTGCACGAGAACTGATATCTGCCAAACTCATCATATGGGATGAGGTGAGTATGACTGTAGGACATGCCTTAACAGCAGTTAATAAACTTCTCAGAGATTTTATAAAAAAATCACAACCATTTGGAGGAAAAGTTATTCTATTTGCAGGAGATTTCAGACAAAATCTACCTATAGTGCCTCATACACAAAAAACAACGATAATTGAGTCAACTGTAAAATATAACCCGTTATGGAGAAATGTAACTCAAGTTAAACTCCAGCAAAATATGAGAACTGGAGATGAAAGAGAATTTGCAAATTGGTTGTTGCAACTCGGAGATGGTAAATTGTCAAATACAGATGAACTACATCCTGATACAATTGAAATCCCTCATGATTTTATATCAAAAGGATCTCTTATCAGTGAGATTTTTGGTGATAAAATCACCATGGAACAAGTTCGAAATAATCATGATCGAGCGATCCTTTGTCCAAAGAATGAAAACACGTTTAAAATTAATGATGAAATCCTTCATCTAATGGAAGGAGAGAAAAAGGAATATCTCTCAATTGACTCTATTATGAGTGATGATCCACAAGAGCAACTGAATTTTCCGACTGAATTTTTAAACTCTGTGACACCTTCTGGGATGCCAGTTCATCAACTCAAAATAAAAGTCGGTGCTAGAATTATCCTGTTAAGGAATTTGAATACAAAGAAAGGACTATGCAATGGCACAAGATTTATTGTTACTGATTTGAAACCTAATCTTATTTATGCGGAGATTCTAACTGGCCCTGCCAGAGGTCAGATTGTCTTTTTACCAAGGATAGATTTCCTTCCAAATGACTCGGAACTCCCGTTTAAGCTCAAACGAAGACAGTTTCCTATTAGAGTGGCATTTGCTATGACAATCAATAAATCCCAGGGACAAACTTTAGAAAAAGTTGGGATTTATCTGCCACAACCCGTATTTGCTCATGGACAACTCTATGTAGCATTCTCAAGAGCAACTAAAAGGGATAGTGTCAAAGTTAAAGTCGATGAAAACAGCAATCAAGGACATTTTATTGAGGGAAATTCAAAATCTTTTACAAAAAATGTATATCGAAAAATTTTGTAAATTGACATGCAAAAAAATTAGAGGAGAGCCAATAATGCCGGGTCAGCGGTGAGTATTTCAGCCGGTAAAAAACAATATTATATATCCTTAATTTATGAGAGCTAATAAGAACAGGTAAGCAGAAGGTACTTCAACTCCAAAAAAGGATAAATTTCGATCGTGTTTAAACAAGGCATCGTGTCTGAACAAGACATCGTGTTTAAACAAGGCATCGTGTCTCAACAAGGCATCGTTTATGAACAAGGCATCATATTTGTCACAAAGACGAGTGTGTAAACAATATAATGTCTGCGCAAAACATTGTGTCTGAACAAGACATCGTGTCTGAACAAGACATCGTGTCTGAACAAGACATCGTGTCTGAACAAGGCATCGTGTCTGAACAAGACATCGAGTCTGAACAAGGCATCGTGTCTGAACAAGGCATCATATTTGTCACAAAGACGAGTGTGTAAACAATATAATGTCTGCGCAAAACATTGTGTCTGAAAAAGACATCGTGTCTGAACAAGACATCGTGTCTGAACAAGACATCGTGTCTGAACAAGGCATCGTGTCTGAACAAGACATCGAGTCTGAACAAGGCATCGTGTCTGAACAAGGCATCATATTTGTCACAAAGACGAGTGTGTAAAAAATAATATTAGAAAATGATCGAGTTTTTATATGTATACACATATACAGTAAAAAATATAATGAAAAAATAGAAAAAATATTCTTTTTTTACTCTGTTTCTAAGAGTATATGTATAATAATATATATAGTTTTATTTTCTTTTCTGTTATAGTTATAATCATAAAAATTCGATTATATCCTAATATTATTTTTTAGTGGACTAGGCCTACAGGGGAAACCACTAAAAAAAAAACGCGTCAACAATAGTACCTCATGGGTGACGAAGAAATCTATTGTCGTGACAAACGTCGGTTAACTTTAAACCTTAGTTTACTCACTATTTCATCTCTTTCTAAGGGGGACAGTTAGAACATCTCAAATCTCAATAATTGAGACTTCAAAAAATGATGTTTTAGGATAATAAAAAAGTGTGCAGGTAAAAAATTGCACATTGCTTCCTCATAGCTTTTAAGTGTGCAAGTAGAAACTTGCACATTGCTTTTAAGTGTGCAAGTAGAAACTTGCACATTGCTTCCTCATATAGATCTATAGTTTCCTAGCTTTGAGTTCCACGCGCTAGCTTTGAGGCCCGCGCGAAGCGCGGGCCGAAACGCTAGTTAAAAATAACCGCCGATATCATTACTAAAAACAGAATTTTTGCCGATCACTGTTCGTGATTAACGATTACTGTATATTTCTCGTTGTTGCCTTCCAGGTCCACAAGGACCAATTCTTCCAAAGGTGCCGCTATAGCCGCCATGTTCTTACTGCGAATGCCTCACCTCGCGAGCCGCAGTAATGAAAGTAGGAAGTGACGACAAAATCTATGACGTCACATGAACACGAAAACGCTTTGACAGTTTACTGCCGCGTATATTGGAACGGATTTACAGTGCTGCCAGTACTGCGAGTGAATAGCGAAACGCAGCCAAAGTGTCCGCATAATACATTGCATTTCCGTCATCGTGCATCGCATGTTAACAAGAATATTAATAAATATGTATTACGTTTTATTAAAAGTGTTCCAACAGCTTTCCTCAATCGAGGTAGATCGTCAGGTCTCACATACTTAATAATTTTTTTCGCTAAAATGCATTATAGGTATATATTACGATTCGGTAATTCTCGAATCGGTCGCTAGGTGGCTATTAAGTGGAGTTTAAACTCATAAGCAAAATTACACCAAAAATGTATAATATATGCTGCACGTTGACTAAAAAATAAGTTCGTTGTTTCAAAATTTTAAAATTTGGAGCTTTGAAGGATTGAAGATTTGATAGAAAAATAAAATTTATTTGATTAAGGTCACTAAAAAGCGAATATCCTTTATAGTTAGCGGTTCTTAAATTCATTATTCGACTACTTTCTCTATCTGTTTTTGTCTATTTCTCTCACTATCTCTACTTTAGACATAAAGATTATTTGTAAAGATGTCCACATTCGCAAAAAAAAAAAATTCTACAACAAATTTCAAATTTAAGTCAAATAGATTTGGATATACAATACATTTTGGCGTAAAAAAGTATTAATATTAAGGAGGTGAGACCTGACCTGACTCGATTTAAGAGTGCTGTTAGAACACTTTTAGTAAAACGTAATATTAAATACAAAGCCGCTAATAGAATGAAAGAGAGATTCGAGCATCAAAATAGCGAGTGGTTAAATTCCGAGTTTCATATTCCCATTATTCATACTGACATCAATGTTGAGGCACCTTCTGAAACACGCATTGGTCGTCCTTCTGTGGAATTTAACCATAAATCTAAACGATCGCAACGATGAGAAGTTGCCGAGATTAGTGCCCAATGCAAATATGATCCTCTGCGAATTATAATGGCAGGTCGCTATGCAGCAAGGCAATCAGGGCAGAAGGACTTACATATAATATTACGTAATATTTTGGAAAGTTTAGAACATCGAAAAGAGGAAAAGATGGAAAATTGCTGGATATATTAGCATCAGGACCTTTATTTGTTAAAAAGACTCCTGAAGAAGCCTTGGCATTTATTTTAGACAATTCTCTTTCTAAAAATGTCTATACGAATATACGCCTAGCATCAAAATCTTCCGGAGCTGATATTTGGTTACCATATAATAATGTTAGAGATATTAAAGCACAATGTAGGCCACCAAGGGAAGCAATTACAATTTGCGAAAATGTAGCGGAAGTTTCTGTCCAGGCACTCTTAAACCATACTGTCAAACGAATTGTTGACTTACAAACAGAATTAATTATAAAGATCCAGTTAAAGAATCACGCGAAGTAATTTTGGCGCAAAAGTTTTGTATTGAGCAGTGTGCGAGAGTGCGCGGATGCGCGATTGATAGCGCGAGGAAGACAAGCACGAGGAGACGCAGTTCACAGTAAAGTCAAAAGGAATACGGTTTCAAATCAAATACGTATATTACAATAAAGTCTATGATACAATATGTACAAAGTTCGTCTGTTTCCAGCAAAGGAAAGAAGCCGTGAAAGCGCGCACAGAAGCTAATACAGCATGCAAAGCAGCGAAAGCGTGTTCGCGAAGCGCGATAGCGAAGAGCAAACGCAAAGCGGTGTACAAAGCGGTTTGTACACCGCTGTTAACTAGCGGTGATTCTAAGCGGGTGAACTTCGACAAAGAGAGCTTCGTCGTATTCGTGCGAACGCTAAGCGCGTGATTCTAAGCGGTGTGCGAAATGAGCGGTTTTAACTAAACTTGCGCGTGATCTGCGAGCGAGAGCGGGTCTCCAACGAAGCAAGCTTTTTTATAAGGGAGCTTCTTCTCGGCAATCACCAATTACTTTTAAGTGTTGTAGGTGACCTCAGGTCGAAGCGTGCGATTGGCGGCCAAAGGGCCCGACACGCATTGATTCGCACCTGACATGCGCGAGGCACGTATTGTGACGCGCGATTGGCAGTCGGCTGCCTACGTCATCGCAATGTGCCGTCTCGAGACGAAATATAGTTGACGGGCCGTTGACAATTGTTGTTGTTTGTCACGCCGAACATTGTTTATAACGTGGGTTTTTCTATCGCACAAGAACATAAAAATAGCGTTCTGGAAACGTCTTGAAGTTATCGATTAGGAATGTTCTTGGAAAAGCCCATGTTATAACGCAAAACACAAGGGAATTACATATAGGAATAATCATTTTATTGAAACGATGAACTTATAATATAACGAAGGGACACGCATTGTGCTTTTTCGTACGATGCAATCGATGCAATCTACGAATGTAAACGCGATCTCAAACAAGCAGCAAATATCAAAACTGCAAGTATTCGAGATTATGCTACAAAATATTAGTATAAAAATACATTTTTCTTTATTTTTAATTTTAATCGATGGCAAAGTCTTAAACACTATCACGGACACGAAATTGATGCAGACTTGCCCTATTTGCCATGCAACTCCTAAGCAATTCAACGATCTTTCGAACAAAACCAACGGATTATTTCTACCTGATCCCAATTCATTGCAATATGGAATTAGTCCGTTACATACGTGGATCAGGTTTTTTGAATGCTGTCTACATATATCGTATAGACAGTAAACATCGTATTACAATAAAAAAATTGCAAATAAGATTTGACGAAGAAAAAGTTGAATTTGCTAAAAGAAAAAAACATATTCAGGATGTTCTCTGGAAAAAGCTTAGTTTGAAAGTAGATCGATTTGAAAGTAGTCGAGCTTTTGAAGACTCTGATCTTTTTGCTAATTGTCTCGGATTAGATAATGAACTTATTCGAAGGTTTAAGACTATTTTGATTGCCCTATCTTGTCATCTGCCATTCGATCCGATCCGTTTTGACGACCTATGTATTTTTACATCTGAGCTATATGTTGCTTCCTATGCTTGGTACCCGATGCCATCTACTCTTCACAAAATTTTGATACATGGGGCCCAAATCATTTCTACAAGCATATTACCTATAAGAATGCTTGGTGAAGAAGCGTCAGAAGCCAGGAATAAGAATTATAAAAAATATAGAGAGTGTCATAATAGGAAGCACAGTCGTCTGGCAAATATGAAAGATATCTTCTACAGAGTAATGGATACGTCAGATCCAATTGTATCAAATGTCAGCCTCAATAATCGTCTTAAAAACCAAAAACGACTACTTTTTTCGCAAGATATAATACGGCTGTTTTTAATACCCAAAATAGACGAAACTATCCATCCTGATAGTGAAAAAATATTAGAAGATTGCACTGGTTTCAATGAAACTATCTCCGTTTTAGACGAAGTGGTATTGTCTACAGAAGAATAGTTTGTGAGTGACGAGGGGACTCACAATAAACAAGCACCCTGAATAGTGAGAGGCAAGGGGACTCATAATAAACAAGCACCCCGAATAGTGAGAGGCAAGGGGACTCACAATAAACAAGCACCCCGAATAGTGAGAGGCAAGGGGACTCACAATAAACAAGCACCCCGAATAGTGAGAGGCGAGGGGGACTCACAATAAACGACTTCAACATTTCCTGAAAATCAATTTTTATGCAAAACGACTAATTTTTATAAGTTTCGGTCGCCATGTTGGATTCCCCATTTTGAATTTTGAATTTTCGACATCATATTCACTATCACCTCAAAAACCCCCATATATCCAGTTTCATTGAAACTGACCAATTTTTACGAATTTCAGTAGCCATATTGGATCCACCATTTTGAATTTTGAATTTTTGACATCATATTCGCTATCAGCGACCTCAAAAACCTCCATATATCCAGTTTCATTGAAACTGACCAATTTTTACTAATTTCAGTCGCCATATTGGATCCACCGTTTTGAATTTTTAAATTTTGACATCTTATTCGTTATTAGCGACCTCAAAAATCCCTATATATCAAGTTTTATGAAAGCCCGATAAAATCTTGAATTTTGGCCACTTTTCCTGGTCTCCTGGCCCACCGTGCAGCGCCAGCTTTTTTTTTACAAGAAAAAGAGTGATGGCAAAAAGACCTGTTTTTTCGCCCATTTTTTGGTACCTCGAATTTCAAACTCTTTTTTATGCATTGTTTGTACCCGATTCCGACACAGCACCCGATTGTGGATTTAAAATATCTCTAAAAATGGCGAAGATAGCTCTTACCCCAATTTTGAAAATTCGGTACAATCACCCCCTTAAGGGTACAAGCAAAACTGGCGGTGGTACAAACGGGTACAAACGATTCCGAAACAGCACCCGCTTGCGGATTTAAAATATCTCTAAAAATGACAAAGTTACCCTTACCTCGAAAAAAAAGAAAGTGGTAGTATTATACCTCGAAAAAACCTAAGTAACAAGTGGTAGACGTACTCTTTGTATCTCGAAAAATCTCGAAAAAATCTAAGCAGTAGTATCTTTATTTCCAAAAAATTATAAACCAAGTGATACACATCACAAAATTATGTTACCTTATCGAAGAAGAGTCGCGCTTCAAGTGATCTATTACAATTACAAAAAAGAAATGATATCTCTTTAAATTACAGCGCCAATTACAGAGAGAACATATATATTGCCTCAAAAAATAATTGTTGCACTACTTTGAAAAATCTTTACATGGTGTCAATTAGAAAAAGAATGTATGATAACAATTTTATAAGATTAAAAAATTTTATTTAAATTTAACAAGGGAATACAAGATATTTAAATACAAAGTTTACATGTGTATTTTTTAGTGGTCATAAAGAATTATAGAGGAACAGTACAAAATAAAAATATTTTATTAAAATATTTAATCCAACGAGGGAATACAAGGTATTTAAATACAAAGTTTATATATGTATTTTTCAATAGAATAAAAGATTTAATCACAAGAATTACAGAGATAGTACAAAATAAAAATATTTTATTAAAATACATAAATTTTTCTTGTAAAAAAACTTGGCGCTGCTAGACCTCGAAATTTTAAATAAATAAATAAACTTATTCTATACTTAATTATAAGCCGCATTATTCGCCGTCGTCACGCACACCCATATCACTCGCTCGCACATACACACCACGCTGATAATCATTTTGTTACTCCCGTCGCATTCTTCTATGAATTATTTTTATTTATTGTTATCCTTATTTATTTAAAATTTCGAGGTCTAGCAGCGCCAAGTTTTTTTACAAGAAAAATTTATGTATTTTAATAAAATATTTTTATTTTGTACTATCTCTGTAATTCTTTGTGATTAAATCTTTTATTCTATTGAAAAATACATATATAAACTTTGTATTTAAATACCTTGTATTCCCTCGTTGGATTAAATATTTTAATAAAATATTTTTATTTTGTACTGTTCCTCTATAATTCTTTATGACCACTAAAAAATACACATGTAAACTTTGTATTTAAATATCTTGTATTCCCTTGTTAAATTTAAATAAAATTTTTTAATCTTATAAAATTGTTATCATACATTCTTTTTCTAATTGACACCATGTAAAGATTTTTCAAAGTAGTGCAACAATTATTTTTTGAGGCAATATATATGTTCTCTCTGTAATTGGCGCTGTAATTTAAAGAGATATCATTTCTTTTTTGTAATTGTAATAGATCACTTGAAGCGCGACTCTTCTTCGATAAGGTAACATAATTTTGTGATGTGTATCACTTGGGTTATAATTTTTTGGAAATAAAGATACTACTGCTTAGATTTTTTCGAGATTTTTCGAGATACAAAGAGTACGTCTACCACTTGTTACTTAGGTTTTTTCGAGGTATAATACTACCACTTTCTTTTTTTTCGAGGTAACAACATATACACTACTATACGTGTACTTGGCGCCTTTCTTTACCTTTTTTTTAAAAAAGGTAATTTTGTACGGATATCACGCCTTTTTGTAGTATTACGCATTTTATAAACAGTATGTACAGGGTAAAGCTATTTGGAGGTATTATACTACCACTTTGTTTTTTTCGAGGTACCAACATAATACATATACACTACTATGCGTGTACTTGGCGCCTTTTTTTATTTTTTTTTAAAAAAGGTAATTTTGTACGGATATCACGCCTTTTTGTAGTGTTACGCATCTTAATATTATAAACAATATATCTTATAATCTTACAAACAGTATGTACAAGGTGTGAAGCTAAAGGTGTTACGGACTATTATTTCTAAAGAAAACAACAATTTAATATTTTGCTTTGTTTTTTTTAAATAATAATCTGTAACCTTTTTAGTTGTACACCTTGTTAATGCTATACATATGTATACCACAGAAAAAAATTACTACTTAAAAATAAAAATGTAATGTGTCTGAAGTTGTTAAAATAGGTAAAACATTTGACACACACACACACACACACACACATACACACCCACCCACCCACACCCACACACACACACACACACACACACACACACACACACACACACACACACACACACACACACACACACACACACACACACACACACACACACACACACACACACACACACACACACACACGCGCGCGCGCACGCGCGCGCGCGCGCGCCTTAGGGTAGCAGAAGAGAGAACAAGAGAAAAGTATCTTCGCGAACAATGGAGCTAGTCTCATGACGATGAGTCAAGTATGTACAAGAGCGAGATCGCAATGACCGATATGCAAGTGGATTAACCTAGTCGCGAAACCTAGCCGTTATACTGTTGAAGAACCGACCGCATAACATTCCGTCTTTTTCTAATCCCGCTGTGAATCGATTTTCCAGCTAACGTATATCTTATGTCTTCGCAAAGCGTAACTTTTAAATCCTTTAGGGAGATCAATCAAGACGACACATTTTTTTTAGAGCGATTGAAGAGAAAGACAGAGAGCTTGTAAATGTCGCGAATAACGTCTTGGACGAGTATAGTAGCGTATACGTCAAGTCGGGAGGCGAATAGAAGTTAAGCAATGGAGAAAAAAAAGACAGACCAAGATATGCGAGTTAATTCAGTTATGATATATTTTTATATATTTTACAGAAGACGTATAAAAGATGTAAGAGGACTTGCGGTAAAAATTCATGCAAGTCTTAATAACTTCAAGGATTAAACTGACGAATATACAAAAGCTACTAAATGTACTCAAAGCTACTTAATGATTAATACAATGCTAAATGAAGTGTTGTACCAAATTTGAATAGAGTCAAAGATTGCGGTCAGCTACATATTATATACACGAAAATTATTATATACACGAAAATGAATTACGAATGATTATTACGTAACGATGTTCATTGCGCTATATTTTCGCTTTGTTAAAAAATTATAATAAATTATAATAAATTGAGTTAATCGCAGCGCGCGACAAAGTTATGTACGTGAGCACTGTGAGCGATTTAATGATTGTAACCTTACTTGTATACATTTCCTAGAAAAATATTTCTATATTATGTTTAACAACAATATTAAATATTAACATTTTATAACTGCCAAACGTTTCCAGTTGAGCGCAATTGCACGAGTTACGAATCATTTATAGACTCTTTTTCTCAGTTAACTAGTTTCTACTGCATTGAAATCTTGCATAGAAAAAAATGTATTAGCATATCGCGCAAGAATCATCGATATCTAAGTAAACAATTAATCAAATATATACCATATATATGCGTACATCTGGATTAATCCGAAAGCTTAGTCTCCATCTTTTGAAACATAAAATAATTTTATGCCACAACAGTGAAGTGCGGAATATTAAATAAAATGCGCCATTTAACAATAACTTCTAAGGTAACAAGTTTAATCTACGGTGACCTAAAGGGTACCCCACGTTAAGATAGGCAAAATGCCACTGTCAATGAAACGGAAAAATGACTTTGGATTTGCATAAGTACACTAAAAAAAGAATTTTCTACGATTTTTTCGACCATCCATCCCCCCTCCTTTTCCTAGTGGCACCAAAAAACCGCTTTTTTGAAAAATAGTTTTTTTCTCCGGTTCCTTCATGTTAAAAATTTTGAAAAAATTTGAGAATATAGCTTATAAAAAGTACTTAACACACAATTTTTTTGAGCTTTAGGCGCGTTGAATACCTAACCTAAAAAAATAAAATAAATATTTGAATCAATTTTTTTCTAATTTTTTTGATAGTTGCAGGTCTAATTACTCTAGAAAATTGTATATTTTAGTGTTCTACATGTATTAGAATTTTTTCAGATTTTTCGGAATGGTGGGCCGTACTCAAAAATGCGAAAAACCCTATTTTTAGCCACTTTTGGGCCTTTTATGGTCCTCAAATGATTGATAGTGCTTTAACTGACTCTAAAATAAACATAATATATTACTTTTGGATATATGTTGTCAATATTTGATACATTCCGATACGTCTCATATGTTTTTGAGCATGAAATCGGTCATAACTCAACGAGAAAACCCTACTTTTTGTATAAAAGTGCCTATTTTTCGTCGATTTCTGGATTTTTGGTTATTTTATCTAAGTTTTTTTTGCATATGATTGGTAAATGTGAATATAAATATAATAAAAAATTGTACCTCTTATACATATATATTTCAAAGAAATCGTTTATTTATTCAAATATATACATTTTCATGAAAAAAAATTAATTTTTAACATTCCATGATCGTCTCTTTAATCCTCCTCGTCACTATCTTCCTCAATTACTGGTGTTACTTCTTCGAAGTCAAACAATAGTTGTAAGTATCTCAGCTGGTCGAATAATCCTTGACAAGTATCTTGCATGAGACAGGTAAAAAACTATGGCGGCTATATGCGAGCAACACCCTATAGTTCTGTTACCATTAGCGCCGTTACAGCAATAACGTCTGACACCGTTGAGTCCCACACTATCAGGTTGATATTGTAAATAAGATTTGTAATATCAACCTGATATCGCCATAGTTTTTTATCTGTCTCATGCAAGATACTTGTCAAGGATTATTCGACCAGCTGAGATACTTACAACATTGTTTGACTTCGAAGAAGTAACACCAGTAATTGAGGAAGATAGTGACGAGGAGGATTAAAGAGACGATCATGGAATCATAAAAATTAATTTTTTTTTCATTAAAATGTATATATTTGAATAAATGAACGATTTCTTTGAAATATATGTATAAGAGGTACAATTTTTTTTATTATATTTATATTCACATTTACCAATCATATGCAAAAAAACTTAGATAAAATAACCAAAAATCCAGAAATCGACGAAAAATAGGCACTTTTATACAAAAAGTAGGGTTTTCTCGTTGAGTTATGACTGATTTCATGCTCAAGAACATATGAGACGTATCGGAATGTATCAAATATTGACAACATATATCCAAAAGTAATATATTATGTTTATTTTAGAGTCAGTTAAGGCACTATCAATCATTTGAGGACCATAAAAGGCCCAAAAGTGGCTAAAAATAGGGTTTTTCGCATTTTTGAGTACGGCCCACCATTCCGAAAAATCTGAAAAAATTCTAATACATGTAGAACACTAAAATATACAATTTTCTAGAGTAATTAGACCTGCAACTATCAAAGAAATTAGAAAAAAATTGATTCAAATACTTATTTTATTTTTTTAGGTTAGATATTCAACGCGCCTAAAGCTCAAAAAAATTGTGTGCTAAGTACTTTTTATAAGCTATATTCTCAAATTTTTTCAAAATTTTTAACATGAAGGAACCGGAGAAAAAAACTAATTTTCAAAAAAGCGGTTTTTTGGTGCCACTAGGAAAAGGAGGGGGGATGGATGGTCGGAAAAATCGTAGAAAATTCTTTTTTTAGTGTACTTATGCAAATCCAAAGTCATTTTTCCGTTTCATTGACAGTGGCATTTTGCCTATCTTAACGTGGGGTACGCTTTAAACGTGAAAAGAAATTAAATTATTTCAATGAGTTCTCGATTCGTCCCCAATCAGAAATAGACATGAGTCACGTAGAAACGAATTTCCTAATTCGTCTGAGTTATTCGATACAATGTTCTAGTTTAAATGTGACACTACTTTGTAAAATGTTAAGTTTTATTGTTTTCTCTACTCTACGATCAATATAACAATCTTTATAAATTTCTTTCTAAATAAAAATATTCTACACAATCGGAAAACTATTTTACAACATGAGTAAAGAACAAAGTCAAAAAGCGAAATAATCAATTTTGACGCAATTAAAGGGGATCATCAATGGCGATTGTATTAAACTCTAGTCCATACTGACTAAGAATCGCGGATTATGCGTGAAAATTGTAGAGTTTCTTGACAACTCTTATGTACAGATGGATTCAAGTGTTTCTGGCTTCATTCATCTGGTCCCATGCCTACTTGTTCAGCATGTCCGTTCATTACCAGTTCTTCAGTAAGGGAAATTAGCTTTAAAAAATCAATTAATTTCAATTAATTTGCGCATCTGCAAAGAGATTCTCGAAGATTGGATAGTAATAACTACTTACCTCATAATTTTGTATCATAAAATAAATATTTGCATAAATATTAGTTTGAATGCGACCTTCAATCTGAGTTTGGGCAGCAACTCCCTTTGAGGAACAATTTTGTACCACATTGTAAGCTTCTGTCGACCATTTACCTGCAAAAGAGTAACATCAAAGTATAATTACATATCCAAAGATAAATAATTTTGAGTGTAGAGATGTATATATCTAAAATCTACTTACACGTAGGAGTTGATAATAATCTCGTTGATTGAAATGTGGCTTGGATCAGTCAACTCGCGAAACTGTAATATAATAATAAATCGACTAGAATTTTCGGAAACATTACTTCATACGATTCTTTCACACGATGACGGTTAATGTTAATTTTCGATTACCTTATTATTACGTTTCGCGTGTTCTATACTTGTCGTCATGACGAAACATCTGACCGAGACATTGCGCTTCTTGGCTATCTCAATATATCTCTTTCTCGAAGCTGGATCAGGATTGGTATTGTCTATAACTATACTTTTTCCTTGATTCAAGTATTGTTGGACTGCAGCAATGCACTTCTGCCAGCTGCCTAAAGTGTCTCTGTTGACGTATCCGTATTCCTTCAGATAATTCTTTGCAAAATGCGATTTTCCGGAGTCTGGACTGCCGACCATAAGTACCACCTGTTAATGGATATCTATAAGCACGAGGAAAGAGCGGGCCTCTGTTCACATTTGACGTTCACGATGATATTCGTCTTATGCACGATGCTTCTGTCGAAACCGAGGAATCACATGCCGGAAAAATTTTACTTAGGTATTTATCATTAAAAGAATACTTTGTATAATTCTCTTTTATGTTATTTCTCATTAGATTATGGTACGAGAGGAACAAACACATTTTTCCAGCGAGTAGATGGGAACCTTTTGATCCAACGAAAAGTTATGACAAGTATACAGTGTCGGATAAAAATAGGAAGAAAGATAAAATCTGATAAACTTAGATTCAACGAATTGTCCAATTTCGTTTAAAGGATTCAGATTCAAAGGACTGTAATTTAGTAGAGCTACATAATTGAGTAAATGAATTAAATATTATCACATAACTGAATGAATTTGAATCTGAATCCTTTAAACGAAATTGGACAATTCGTTGAATCTAAGTTTATCAGATTTTATCTTGCTTCCTATTTTTATCCGACACTGTATACTTGTCATAACTTTTCGTTGGATCAAAAGGTTCCCATCTACTCGCTGGAAAAATGTGTTTGTTCCTCTCGTACCATGATCTAGTGAGAAATAACATAAAAGAGAATTATACAAAGTATTCTTTTAATGATAAATACCTAAGTAAAATTTTTCCGGCATGTGATTCCTCGGTTTCGACAGAAGCATCGTGCATAACACGAATATCATCGTGAACGTCAAATGTGAACAGAGGTTCGCTTTTTCCTCGTGCCTAATCGCAATATTACATACATTAAAATAACATGCCAACATTGTGATATTGCTTCATAAGTTTTATCACTTAGTATCTTTACCTTAGTTACAATAAAATCGTAAAACGTATAATGGTGCGGTAATATAAGAAAGATCCTCCTTGACATACATTAACTGATCTACCATTACTGTTTTAAGCTCGCTGAATTTACGCTTCAGAACTTCTAAACATCTCTGAAGAAGCTGATAGATAGAATTACCTGTATGTGAAAATTTAATTTATGCAGTAGAACATTATATATCACGCCAATGTTACTCCAAAAGTGACACTGGAGTATTTTAATAACTTAACAATTCTCTAAATCACTGAGACACTCACCTTTCTTCATTATAACACTCCGACGATAGCCAGATCCATCCCAATAACTGAATGTGATCTCAATTTCTTCTTCCTTCAACGCGTTCTGCTTTCTAGCCCATTCTTGCCTCAATTCTTCCTTAAGTTTATTTTCCTCCTTCCTTTCCCTATCTGGCAAGAAACTTGTATCTACATCTGGATTTTTCTTAATTTTCTTAATTGCGAGGCCATCAGATTGCTCATTTTCTGACTGCGGGGATTTTTCAGCATTGTCTTCATCCAGATTAAAAGACAAAGCTTGAATCTGTCTCTTCTGTTTGTTCTTTTCTTTTCCTGCTCTTTTTCACGTTCCTTGTATCAAAGCATGATATGTATGACTAGATGACATTCAGAGCACTGGGCGAAAATCACATAACATTCAGAGCACTGGGCAGAAATCACATGTGTATATATATATATATATATAATCACGGCAAACCGCATGTATAACATCGTGTTATTTTTATTACATTTAGGAAAATTATTTCATATTAACTCAATAGGCGTTAAACTTGCATACATAGGGAGCTTTCCAGCAAGTGACACAAGCCGACATAAACGTCGTTCTATCTTTCTTTTTTGACAATGAGTAACAAAGACAAAACGATACCTGTGTCGACTTGTGTCGCTTGCTGGAAAGCTCCCATAAGTGAATCTCGCGTTTTATGTAAAATTTTGTAAGAAATCGCCGAAATCGGTAATCTAACCTATACTACGTTTACGCGAACGTTACTTAATTCTGTAGAAACTTACGAACGATACGATAATTCCTCCGCATAAACGGGAGATTTTATAGTAACTACGATGATATCGTTCGTATAAGTTACTACAGAAGTAATACTCACGTAAACGTAAACTATTATTCTTTGACTTATCAAGAGTTGTAAACTATTATAATTCCTGTCACATGCACTTAGTCGCGTAAAAGAGTCACGGTGCGGTTTCGCTTCGCGTCGTATAATAATAGGATAATTACATGTAAATAAAACAATTACCTTGAATCAGAAAAAATATTAATCGTCGCGTCGCGTAAAAAGTCACGGTCGGTCTCGCTCCGCGCGTACTTGACGTGGGACACTA
This sequence comes from Temnothorax nylanderi, assembly GCF_030848795.1. NCBI lineage: Eukaryota > Metazoa > Arthropoda > Insecta > Hymenoptera > Formicidae > Temnothorax > Temnothorax nylanderi. The sequence continues at coordinate 24,835 of NW_027249764.1, read as the reverse complement.
TACCGTGTTATAGGTTATAACTGACTGTGACAGGTGACAGCGCGCTAAACGCACTGTCTGCACTGGTCTGCACTCGCGCAGTACACACACGTATACATATGTGCATATCGAAACTGGCGATACTAGCACCGCCCTGGTGTCGAAAAAGTGAAAGTGACGCGACTCCAGCCAATGAAATGATGGCATGGCATGAGAGACGTCGGCGTTAGGAGGAGTATCTTAATTAAAAATTTTCACATTTGGACTTTGCGTCGCAATATCTCCGCTCGTAGGGCACGTAGCAGAAATATTATAAGAGAAACCCCCCCTAATTCGACCCCAAGCTATCGATTAAGCCTACTTAAAACTTGATCCGTTCACTCGTTATCGAGATCTCAACATCTCGAGTACTCGCAACTCGTCGCGTCGCGTAAAAGAGTCACGGTCGGTCTTGCTTTGCGTGTACTTGGCGCGAGACACTACCGTGTCTCTTGATACGAATTTTCTATATCCCGTATTTTCACCCCCTTGTATCTTCGAAACCGTGCCTATGCTCATCTTGAAATTTTACTGGGATTAATGTTTTATCTAATAGTACTGTTTCGCTCCGTCCGCTCTACGAATCGCGCGCACTCGTAAACGCGTCCGCGTACTTCCGGGGTCGCGGAAATAACCACACTCGTTATAGAAAAAGAAACTCAGGTTTATTCAGGCTCAGAACGTTAGTACAGAAAAGGGTTTGGAGAACCGGTTCGAACGGTTTGAATCTCCAGATCAATCTGACAGGCGATAATAAATCAATACGTCATATGTGTCCCGTTGTCATGGGACGCGCTTCGGCTTGAAGCTTCTGCGGAGCGGAGCCAAATTCAGCCCACAAGCAACGGGTGTCTCGGCACGGGCGCAACACTGCCCTCCCTCTTCAAGATTGTCGTCCCGACAATCCGGAAGGGCAGTTTTCTGACTGGGCGAACTATGTCTTGCGATTCCAGGGTACCGGGACGGCCTCCTGCCCTACCCTGGGCTGCTGCCACAGGTTACCGGGCACCGTCCTCTTCTCGGTCCCAACCGCACTCCGGAAGTCCAGGACCTCTGTCCTCTTCCTCGTGAAGCGAGTTCCCAATCAACATCTTCACCGGAGGGAGATGCTCTCCCCTCCTGCCGACTCCAGGGCGACCCCTCACCAGTTCCTTCGCAGGAGATCTCGCCCCCTAGCACAGACCCCTCCTTCTCAGCTCCCGAAGTCGTCGGAGACGTCGCTGCTCCTCTTCTAAAACTTCGAACAAGGGGGGAAAACTTCCCGTGGACCCAACGCCCCTTAGGGCTCCCCAGGTCCCTGCCTCGGCATTCGCCCTAAGTCCCACGGGAAAACCACGGTCAAAAATCATGGGAGAGGCAGTCTTCTAACTCTTCGTAACTTCGCCTTTGCCGGTACCAGGTTTGGCAACAAGCCAGCTCCCAGGATGCCCAACTCGGCGAGTTGTATTTCGTGAAAATCATTGTAATGAAATTTCAGAGAACGGTGAAAGGATGCAAGAAGCTACAATTTACTCGTTAACTGAAGAATCACAAGAACAGCGCGGCGAACAAGACGTAGACTCTGACTCAGATTTCTCAAGCAAGGAAAACGATGAGGGCGGAAACCAAGTCAACTCTCTTTCAGACCTCAAAATCAACGAAAATGTAGAAGAAGTTTAAGAGCCCGCGCAGGAAAGAAAACCTGAGCAAGCAGGCGAATGCACAACGCAAAGAGACGTAGCCACTCCCAGAAGGTCCGAACGCAAGGAAATCAGTATAGGCCAGGGTACATACCATACATAGCATCAGAAGAGCGCATAGATGATCCAAATACATTAGAAGAAGCGATGGCCAGCCCTGAGTGCGAAAGCTGATCACCCGGAGTGAAGCCACTGGCGGTCAAATGGGTCTATAAGAAGAAATTGACCAAATCTGGAGAAACGCGATACAAAGCGCGATTAGGGCTGCGCACAAATAGAAGGACAAGATTACAACAAAGTTTTCTCACCGGTGATAAGTTATGAGACCATAAGATAAGATATCTTTTATCTCTTGCAGCAAAAAATGGATTGCCGATAGATCACATGGATGTCGTAACAGCTTACCTAAACAGCGATTTAAAAGAGGAGACGTACATAACACCGCCAAAAGGTATCGGAGTAGAGAAAGAAGGAAAGCTTTGGAAGCTAAAGAAGGCGTTGTATGGACTCAAACAGAACGGACGAGCGTGGTATGATACAATCGATAAAAAAGTAAAGGAATACGGAATGCGCCAACTAAACGCAGATCCGTGTATACACGTGAAAGAAGAAGGAAATAAAATTTTGATAATCGCTATATATGTAGACGATTTGCTAATCTTAAGCAATCACGATGGCGAAATGAGAAAATTAAAGAAATTCCTGAATCAATTCTACGAAACGAAAGACTTGGGAGAAGCGAAATATTTCCTTGGTCTAGAAATCCACCAAGATAAGTTGAAGGGCGAAAAAAAATTACACAAGAAAAATACATAGAGAGGACACTCAGAAAGTTCGGAATGGAAGACTGCAAGCCAATTGGAACCCCGGCAGACACGAACGTTAGACTGACGGAAAGTAATGCGAAGTATGACGAACTCAATGACGACGAATTCAGAACCCAGTATCTTGAAGCAATAGGTTCGTTACTATATATAAGTCAGATCAGTCGACCGGACATAGCGCAGTCAGTAAACGTGGTCAGTAGTTTCTGCAAAAATCCCGAGATTTCACTGGACGGCTGTAAAGCGAATTTTCCGATACTTAAAGGGCACTGCGAATTATTATCTTAAATGTAGTAAAGATAACGATAGCGACATTGTAGGTTACTGCAACGCCGATTGGGATAACGACAAGCGCGATAGAAGGTCCATAAGTGGTTGTGTTTTCATGTTAAGTGGAGGAGCCGTTATTTGGCACAGCAAAAAACAACGCATTGTGGCGTTATCCACAGTAGAAGCAGAATATATCGCGCTTGCCTTTACTTGCCAAGAAGCTTTATAGTTAAGGAATCTCTTACGCGAGATCACGAAAATTACTAAGAATAAACGTTAGAAATTAAGTGTGATAATAATGGAGCGATAAGCCTGTCAAAGAATAATTCACAGGCCCACAAAAAAAGAAAAGTTGTCTGCGCCATGGATTAGACTATGGTATTCTTATGTATTTTTGCCTGCTGAAACCGAATATGACCTCAGTTTTGCCCCTACACGTCAGGATTTTTTTCTACAACCAAAAACACCTTGAAAAATTCATTAAACCTTGAACCAGCAAACCCCATAACCCATAACCCCGTGACCCCATATCCCACAACTCCATAACTCCATAACTCCATAAACCTGGAAATCTAGCAGACTTTCAATAACCACATGACCTTGGGAGTTATGCGGACAGAAGGAAGGATATACAATAACATACATTTATAACTTTATAAATTCACAACTCTGGAATCCTTGAGCACCAAATATTCTATTTTGGAAAGCTTTTTGACAGCACAACTCATGATCGTCTGTGTTTTCATAGTTTTGCAAGCACTGCATACTAATTGAAGTATCCAGTAATGATTCCCATCACGCAGTTTAGAGGCAAAACATTCTTCATATGCTGATTTTAATTTTTCTGTGAATTTTTTAATATTTTTCTTCAATTTAAATTCCTCACAAACATAACAGAATAAATTCGGATCACTATCGTATCTATGAGGACCCACGGAGGATCTAGATGTATTTTGAATGAGTTCAGGATTTTGATTTTCAAGAGCCATGGATATATTAAAAAAACCCGCACGTTGGGGATTTTGTTCCGATCGCAGGTGAGTCCGCCGTCCTAGGGGTGATAACCCTCATACCTTCCTAGGTCTAAGTATGAGGGCTTTCCAACTTTGACGAGGACAAAGTCAACTCGTTATCAGACACATTACGGCTCCATCTTCACACCTTAACGCCCCCCTGCAATGCAGCGCGCCTTCGCCGGCTTCGTTACCTCAGAGGATCGGAAAATGTATCATTCTACACATCCTTGATTGAGGCAGTTGTCACCATCTCCAGCATCCTCTGAGGCAGCAAGATTTTCAATTCCAATAACAATAATCTCTGATTCCGTTATCAGAAGAAGAAACATATCGTTTGGATTCTTAGGGTGCCGTCCCATGCAGGACGGAATTTCGGAAAACGAAATCTCGAAATCATTCTGATTGGTTAGCCCCATGGGGCTTGTACTGTGCCCCAAGGGGCTTTTTTTTTATTGTGAGGAAATCTTCTACTACTGGGATCCCAGGCCTAAGCCCGGTTTACCCAGTAGCCCCGAAGGGGAAGACCCCCCCGTCCTCCGGGCAGAGGAACGGGGGGAGTGTCGGATTCCATGCATGCACATCGCCCACAATACTGCATGCATGGCCTACCGACTAAAACCTCACGGTGTCCTTCGCTGCACCTTTATGGGGGGCGCCCGGGGACAGTTATTATGCATCCGGAACGCCCCCCGGTGCTAGAGCCTAGTCTTGGCTTCCAGCTCTGAGCCTGTTAAGGCTCGGTGACTCAAGTGAGCCGGCTAATCAATTGTGTGCCGCGGTGCGGACACCGATACCGCGACACCCCTCCCATTGCGTTGGGAGTGATGGTCGACGCCCGTTGCCCGCCGGGTCGCCAACCTCCCACCTTTGGACACCTCCACGTCGGTGGAGGGTGCCAAAGGATTAAACCTACTCCTACCTGTGGTAGTACCTCCGTTTACTCGGAGGGAAAAACGAGCTAGTGGTCCATATGAATATCTATGGAGGATCCACCGCAGGAGCAGCGCGTTTCCCACGACGAATCCTCTTGGCGTCCTCTTTTGCGGACATGACCTGTCCGCAATACGACAGGAACGCCTTCCACTTTTGTTCCCTCCCGACTATGGCCGCCACAATAGCCGGGAGGGACAGGTCGTCACCGACCGCCTCCCTTAAGACTCGGCGCAGCTCAGCCCACGCTGGACAGAATTCCAGCGTGTGCTGCGCCAAGGCCCTACCCTCGTCACAATGGTGGCATCGCGTGGTGGTTTCCTTCCCTATTCTACACAGGTACTCACCAAAGCACTCATGCCCAGTGAACACCTGCGTAGCGTGATATGAAAGTCCATATCCCCGACTGCCTAGCCAGTCTGCTAGGCAGGGTCGGACGGCATCGATGGTCCTCCGCCCGGGTAGCGCCGGGTCGGCGAGATATACGGCCCGTCTCTCGACAAGGACCACCTTTGCTTGGAGCTTGACCTCTCTTATAGCCCTGTCTGGTACCACGGCTCCCCCCGCTCGCAGCCGCTTCACTCCCTTATACGCCTCAGCGTGTTGCATAGCTGCGAGTTCTAATGGGGGGAGTCCAGCCAGGACTGTGGCCGCCGCATGCGAGACGCATGCGGTACGCTCGTGACACCCGTAGCGCAATAATGCGTTGGGCCTGACGCAGTTGCGTCTTGATACGCCTCGAGGCCCCCACCGCAGGTGCCTAGACCGGGGGACCGTACAGTGCCACGGCATGCACCGTCGTCGCATACAGCCGGCGAGCACGGCCGCTCGCCCCTCCCAGATTAGGCATCAGCCTAGCAAAGCTACTTGCCACATTCCGGATTCTGGGAGTCAGGCGAGCAAAATGCTCGCCGAAGCTCCAAGTTCCGTCCAACCAGAACCGGACCAGTCCGGGACAGGTGCCGGACGAGGCGATCGGCAATAACACGCTCGAAGAAAACCTCGTCCAGCAAACAAATCGGTCTATACGCCAAGGGCGAGTCGGCGGGTTTTCCTGCTTTTGGGAGGAAGACCAATTTTGCAATCTTCCAGTTCTGGGGGAACCGGCCCTCCCTTAAACACCTCGTGTATAAATCGCGAAGCTTTTCGGCCAGTTCCCCCGTGACCAAGGACCATGCCTTTCCGGGTACCCCATCTGGTCCAGGCGCTTTCCCAGCCTTCAGCCGCTTAGCGGCCTGGACCACTTCCTCCAGTTTGACCGATTCCTCTTCCCACCCCACAGGCGGCGGGGCAGGATTCTCGGACACCCTCGCTCTTTCCTCCGGGTCGTCGGGGAAGAGGGTGTCCACCACCTTATCAAGGAATTCGGGGTCGAGGGTTTCCGTCATCGGGGACGCCCAAGTCCTGAGTTTATTCAAGACCATCATGTATGGGCGCCCCCAAGGGTCCCGGTCTAGATCCTGGAGCAATTCTGTCCAGGCATGGTCCTTGGCTACCTTGATTGCTTTGGAGAGGGCGTATCTGGCGGCTCGATACCCCTCTCCCGCCACCTTGAGCCTGTGCGGGTCCCGGTATTTCCGGACCCGCAATCAAGCTCTCCTAGCGTGGACGGAGGAGCGCCGTAGCTCGGCAATCTCCCCCGTCCACCAATATGCTGCCTTACGCGGACGAGGCCTGGTTCGGGGCATCCCCGCGTCGCACGCGTCTGTCATTATGCCCCGGAGCCAAATCGCTGCCTCGTCCACAGTTTCCGCGTTAGACAGCAACATGTCCTGCCACAGGGAAGCATGGATCGCGGCCCTGAAAAGCTCGAGCCCATCGAGGAAAGCCCTTCAGGGCTTCCTGGCGGCGGGCCAGTACCTCCTGTGGGGCGACCGAGAGGCTCATCTCTATATATCTGTGGTCAGATAGAGTTTTAATCCCCTCGATCACCCCCCACCCATTGATGCGGCGCTCAGCCGGGGAGTTGGTCCACGTAAGGTCCACTATGGACCTCCCCCGGTGCCGCACGCATGTTTGCTTGGATCCTGAATTAACGATACATAATCCAAGGCCCGCCGCCCACCTCTCGAGAGCCTTCTTTTTCTTATCGGTGACCGGGGACCCCCACAACGCCGACTTGGCATTGAAGTCCCCGGCCACCACCGTTGGTCCGGGAAGTCTTCTTGAAACGCAACCCCAAAGGTTGTCTAGGAACTCCTCGTATTGGACCACGTTGAGGCTAGGGGGAGCGTATACCCCAATTACCGCAAAGTGGCCCCATTTGACCGCGACGAACTCATCGCCCGCCTCAAGCCGAGTGCAGGCGGTGGGCTCGTCCGTCATCCGCCACGTAATGGCGACGGAACCACACCTATCCCCCGCCCAACACGGGTGACTCGGAGGGATTCGGTACGGCTCCGCCACAACCCCCAAGCCACTACAGCGCTCCGCCATATTATGGATAAATAAGTCCTGGGCGGCCCTGCAGTGATTGAGGTTTGCCTGTAAGAGTCTCTGGGGCATTACATATATCCTGCCCCAGAGTCCTTCTCCTCTTTCTCCTCATTGTTCTGCTCATAATCGGGCAGAGGTACCACAGATGCCTCGGTTGGCAGTGTTGGGTCCCCCTTAGCATTCGCGTGCCCGGTGCCCAACCTCCCCACAGCGATAACACCGATCGCTCCTGTCGGCTTTGCTTGGGCAATTTGCCCTGACATGCCCCCCCCCCCTCCAGGCATTTATAGCACTGGAGGGGTCTTGTGTCTAGAGTCTGGACCCTCGCTACAAACCAGCCAAGCTGGATTTTATTGCCCCTCTTCTCTAGCGTGTTTACGACCCCCAGTGGGCATTTGACCCACGCAGTATTTAGGCCGTTGGGCCTTTCCTCATCGGACCGACCTACACTTGTGTGGGAGTACAGGCTCCGATTTTCGCTATCTCAGCCGCTAATTCCCCGGCGGAGACAGAGTCCTCGATGTCCAGGACCCTGATTTCCCCGGTCTTAACGGGCCTCGAAACGACCACTCCCTCGCGTCCTGCAAAAAGAACACTGAGCCGTTCAGCCAAAACCTCGGCCTTCGCAGCTCCCTCCGCTCCAGGAATTTCAATGAGGAAAGCCCCAGTTTGTGCCCGTTTGGGCTTGAGGCCCCCCTCAATCCCCACATTTTTAAGGGAGATATTCTTTCTGGCCTCTTTAAGGAGTTTTTCGTACTCCCCAGAAGCACTGGTAATGGTTATTGCCGCCGTACGCGGCACTTTCCTCTTACCAGGCTTCTTCTCTTTCTCGACCGTACTGGCAGTCTTTTTCTTGGGCTGCGTGGTATTGGCCCCACCCTTCCCCTGTGTGGAGCCCTTATTCACGGCAGCCTTCCCTCCTGCTGTTGGCGTCTTGCTTTCCTGCCTCTTTTTTCCCCTCTTAACGACCATTGACCATTGCGTGTCTACGGCCGTGCTTGTAGAGGGGAGAGGAACAGGAACTGGAGCAGCGACGTTAGTTTTGCTGCTAGACGCCTCTCTCGATGAGCTTGTCACCCTGGCTCCCTGGTTCTTCACTTTTAGCCCAGCTGTCTGTTCCCCTTTTCCTGCAGCTGGGTTATTCCCTCCTTTATTGTCCGTCTTAGCTTCCTGCTTCTTAATTTTGCCCTTGTTCGCCTTTTTGTTAGACGTCTGAGCGACTTCTTTCAGAGCAGGCTGCACTTTCTTCCCTGCTGGACTCGGATTAGTAGGTGCAACGAGTCCCATTTTTGTCAAGACACAGACGAGCATGCCCTCCAATCTATTGGAGAGATTGTTGAGCAGTCTCTCCTCTAAGGACTGTTCCGCAGTTTGCATGTTCACAGTCCTTTCCTTCCTAGAAAGAACAGCAGGCTCCATTATTTTGGATTGTCCTTGTAAGAGGGGCCTGCGTACCTCGGTTTTTTCTTTCTCCTTTAGTTGGTTCAGTATTTCCAACCTATTGGCCTCGAACTCTGCCCTCTCTCTTTCCTCCTCATCAGAGGAGTTGTCAATAACCGTGACCCTACACAGTTTCTTAGTGCGCTTTGCAACCGGCGATTCGGGACTGACGTTCTGCTCAACGTCGACCTCCATTGGCGTCGGCATTGACTCTGATGTTGATGTCAACACCACCGTAGAGTTCGATTGTCGATCGCTCTCTTTCTTCTTACGGAGTTTGCGGTTTTCCTCTTGGAGGGTCGCGATTTTCCTTCGCATCTCCTCCAATTCGTCTTCAACCGCGTCTTCTTTGTTCCCCTCAAGTCTGCCTATTAAATGTGTTACAGCCGCCGTTATGGTTGCCGCTGCAGTATTGAGGGCACCTTTATTCGACCATTTCATAGTGGCTGAATTATTGACCTTGTCAACTTTTTGAACTTCTTCGAATATCCTGTTGACAAGGTCCGCCGTGGGCGCCATCTGGAGATCTTCGATCATCATCTTCTCCTTCACCCTCCTTCCCTTAGTGAGGTTAGCAGGCACCGAGGGATCTTCTAGTTTCCTCAATCTCTGCTCCTCCCTCTTCAATGCCTGCTGTGCCCACATGACCTTTTTTACGGCGTAGTCGCCTGTAGTGATGGGCCTTCCTCTCTTCCCATCCGGGTTGAGCGGACAAATCCCTTCCTCTGCCACCACAATCGGGGTATCCGACACGTTGGACACATCCGACGCGTTGGACCTTGTTGACTCGACGGAGTTCGACCTACTAGTCGGGCCAGATTTGACTCCCTTGTTACTCAGAGACTCCCTAGTCTCTGCGCTGACTTTCCTCATCAGTTCTGCATGCGGCGGATCCGGTGGAGCAGCCCTGGCAAAGGGATAATCCTCGTCCTTGCCCTTCTCCACGCTACTGTCCTGCGATCCAGAACTACCGTCCTTGGATGCATTCCTTCCTCTAAGGCTCTTCGGCCCACTAATGGCCGGGTTCTTGATAGTTCTCTTAGAGGACTTCTTCGCCTCTTGGGAAGTGCTTCCCGAGGCTCTCTGGGATTTGTTGTTTCCCATCTCCGCCTTCTCTGTGTTTTGTTTTTTAGTAGTAGGGTCAGAACAATTCATTTTTGAAGTGATCCCGCTACCCGCCGCACCTCGGGTTTCCCCTATGCCCCAGCCCCCCGCCAACAGCGGGGAAACTGGAGCTCCAGCCCCTTACTAACCTACGGACAAAGGGCATCAAGGCCACGAGGCCCGTGGGTTTTCGGGGGTCCCTGGCCTCCGACCTCCAGGGCACCGCGGCGGGCGCCGCGACGCGGGGGGCCCCACGGACAGTTGGGGCCGAGGGAGTCGCACCCCTCCCAAGGCCTTGCCTGCCGTGGCGACCGGCATGTAATCCCAGGTCACCGGCCGAGGTGACCTCCGCACCGGTGACCTTTCTCCAACCCCGGTGGCCGGATTCGGGAGGGATGCGATCCCCGACCACCGGAGTCCCCGCGCGCGCCGCCGGTCTTTTACACCCGCCGGCTAGACCCGCCGGCCCCGACCTCGGAATATGTCCGAGCGGCCCGACGGGTCTGCTCCCACCCAGGTCGGCTAGCCCCGATCTCGGAATACGTCCGAGCGGCCCAGGCGACCCTCCACACTCGGTGAACCGTGGGTCCACGAACCTGGTGTGCAATCATCGAGTGTGGGCCTCTCCTCCGGTTGGCCCAGCGCCATGTACTAGGCCAGTTGAAAGAGGGTTATCCCCTCTCTCGAAGGAGAGGAGATCTTCCCGTTCCCTCGGTGAGACGACATCCTTGCCCACTTCGGGAACGGGGACCACCCTCCCTCAGAACCCCGACCCCTGGCCTTGCGGCCGAATTCTTCACCCTGCCGGAGCACCGGCGTGCAATGAGAGAGGGAGCCACCCACCCTAAAACCCCGTGGTTTTTTATCGAGGTTTTCCTTCCTCTAGACCGGCGGGAGGAGTAGAGACTCCCCCCTAACGGTCCCGGCCGACCGGGCGTTTGAAGTCAGGGTCGCCTTCCTCTACCGGCGATTGGGACCGACCCGTAGGCCAGTCCCTAAGGGAGTCGCCCGGCTCCCATTCTTCCCGCCACTCCGGCCCGTAGACCGGCGGGCGGCAGGAAGGGTGGACTCTTAGACCCCGCACCTCACCAACGAGTCATCACAGTAACTTCTACCAACAGAAGCCACCGGACCTGACCCGCCGGATCCGAATGGGGAGCCCTCTCGCCGCGCCAAGGCGGTCCACCACGAGAGAGTGCACCACTCCATGTTGCTGAAGTCTCGCGGACGGGGCCAAATATCATGTAGGTTCCTCGGGGGGTACGAACGTATCGTAGGTTAATTACTATCGACCGCTGGGCTTTTCTTAGATATAATTAATTAATGAAGATTAAATATACCTATATATATATTTTTTTGACAATATTCAAACTGTTTTTTCATCGGTTTGATATAAAAATATGTTTTAATTGTTATAGATTATTCGATAAATAACTGTAGAACATAGCAAAGAGCGATTCTCTCCAAATTTTTAGGGAATCACGTTCTTGCGATAACAAAACGATTCAGCAAGTATTTGCGAGGAGACGCAGTTTCCTTTAATTTTTATTAATTTTTTGTTAATAATTTATTCAGCAGCGACCGATAGCAAAGAACGATTCTCTCCAAATTTTTAGGGAATTACGTTCTTGTGATAACAAAACGATTCAGCAAGTATTTGCGAGAGGACGCGGTTTCCTTTAATTGTTATTAATTTTTTATTAATAATTTATTCAGTAGCGACCGATAGCAAAGAACGATTCTCTCCAAATTTTTAGGGAATTACGTTCTTGCGATAACAAAACGATTCATCAAGTATTTGCGAGGGGACGCGATTTCCTTTCATTGTTATTAATTTTTTATTAATAATTTATTCTCTAGCGGTCGATAGCAAAGAACGATTCTCTCCAAATTTTTAGGCAATCACGTTCTTGCGATAACAAAACGATTCAGCAAGTATTTGCGAGGGGACGCGGTTTCCTTTAATTGTTATTAATCCTTTATTAATAATTTATTCAGCAGCGACCGATAGCAAAGAACGATTCTCTCCAAATTTTTAGGGAATTACGTTCTTGTGATAACAAAACGATTCAGCAAGTATTTGCGAGGGGACGCGGTTTCCTTTAATTGTTATTAATTTTTTATTAATAATTTATTCAGTAGTGACCGATAGCAAAGAACGATTCTCTCCAAATTTTTAGGGAATTACGTTCTTGCGATAACAAAACGATTCAGCAAGTATTTGCGAGGGGACGCGGTTTCCTTTAATTGTTATTAATCCTTTATTAATAATTTATTCAGCAGCGACCGATAGCAAAGAACGATTCTCTCCAAATTTTTAGGGAATTACGTTCTTGCGATAACAAAACGATTCAGCAAGTATTTGCGAGGGGACGCGGTTTCCTTTAATTGTTATTAATTTTTTATTAATAATTTATTCTCTAGCGGTCGATAGCAAAGAACGATTCTCTCCAAATTTTTAGGCAATCACGTACTTGCGATAACAAAACGATTCAGCAAGTATTTGCGAGGGGACGCGGTTTCCTTTAATTGTTATTAATCCTTTATTAATAATTTATTCAGCAGCGACCGATAGCAAAAAACGATTCTCTTTAAATTTTTAGTGAATTACGTTCTTGTGATAACAAAACGATTCAGCAAGTATTTGCGAGGGGACGCGGTTTCCTTTAATTGTTATTAATTTTTTATTAATAATTTATTCAGTAGTGACCGATAGCAAAGTACGATTCTCTCCAAATTTTTAGGGAATTACGTTCTTGCGATAACAAAACGATTCATCAAGTATTTGCGAGAGGACGCGGTTTCCTTTAATTGTTATTAATTTTTTATTAATAATTTATCCAGCAGCGACCGATAGCAAAGAACGATTCTCTCCAAATTTTTAGGGAATTACGTTCTTGTGATAACAAAACGATTCAGCAAGTATTTGCGAGAGGACGCGGTTTCCTTTAATTGTTATTAATTTTTTATTAATAATTTATTCAGTAGCGACCGATAGCAAAGAACGATTCTCTCCAAATTTTTAGGGAATTACGTTTTTGCGATAACAAAACAATTCAGCAAGTATTTGCGAGGGGACGCGGTTTCCTTTAATTGTTATTAATTTTTTATTAACCATTTATTCTCTAGCGGTCGATAGCAAAGAACAATTCTCTCCAAATTTTTAGGCAATCACGTTCTTGCGATAACAAAACGATTCAGCAAGTATTTGCGAGGGGACGCAGTTTCCTTTAATTGTTATTAATTTTTTATGAATCATTTATTCTCTAGCGGTCGACAGCAAAGAGCAATTTTCTCCAAATTTTTAGGCAATCACTTTCTTGCGATAACAAAACGATTCAGCAAGTATTTGCGACAAGACGCGGTTTCCTTTAATTATTATTAAATTTTTGTTAACTGTCATTTCATTTTTTTTGCAAAGTCCATGATGCGGTTTTAAAAAAAAATCGCATAATTTCTTACCGACATTACGTGAAAATTGAAACGGATTCAATTTGATTATTGCATCTGTGATTATAGCAGACAAAACGAATAGATTTCATTCATTTCATTCATACGATCAATAGATCGTATTGACCGCAAGAGGTTTAAGTCCGAAAAACTATCGGAAAACAAAAAAGATGTACATTTCTTGAAGCTTGAAATAATTATATGATACGCGCTAACAATGACTATCGGCAGTGAGAGTATCTGACAAGTTAGAAATGACGCGAGTGCGGCGGCGGCGGCAACAGTGAAAGCGTCCGTGTGCGCTCAGCACGAGAGAAACAAAGATAATAGGTGTTGTTACGTATCATCCACTAAAGTCGTACACGACATGCGTATAAATATATATAAACATCTGCACATATACATATGCTGCATAAAGAGACGGACGACTCGGGCGCACACATAGGATATACAGACACATATGCGCTACGGATAGGTAAACACCCGCGAATCTAGCGACGATCATGTCGCCACACTTTCCGTTTAGCGGTTTGAGTTAAAGGGAGCCGCGGCGCCGATAATCGCAGGACACCGTCGCCACCGTGTTCACCTCACCCGCGTCTCATCAATCGAATCGACCAATAAGAGAACTTTTTCGGCGGAACGGTGACGGCGGGGGAGATCGCGACGTCTGAAAACATTAAGGGGCTACATCTACCTAGAGGCCCGAAAAATAGGTCGAAATTCAGAAATTTTTTTTCAGAAACGATTAGTGGGAATAAAACGAATTTTTTTTTTACTTAAAGATACATGTTTTGAGAGCTTTAAAAAAAATTTTTATTAAAAAATGTCCAAAAACAAAAAAGTTATGGCCGCCGGCAGATGATAAGTTTTTTTTCGACACGTTCGGCGGTGGACACTGTCCAATTAAAACGGTTGATCTGAAATAAAAAAACCAAAGGGGTTATTCAAGTTAACAATAAAAACGAGTCGTTGACGATCGCCGATTTTTAAAATCGATTTTTCAAACAAAATGGCAACAAATTGAAACTCAGGTATGTAAAATCTATGAAAAAATATCGTCATTCTTACGTAATTATTAAAAAATAAAGATCAATTTAAAAAAAGTAAGATCGTCAACGACCTCTAAATGTTTCTCAGCGTATTTTGTGTAAATTTCAAAACGATCCATCGAGCGGTTTTCCAGATATGATGTCCACCGGCTTCGAAAACAGTGTTTTGAGAAAAACGCGTTTAAAGTTTCAAGTATGGTTCTACTGTTGTTAAGTGAAGAATTTTTAACTTTACCTCTAGTCGTCAATTGCAGGACCATATAAAGTACCCTCAGCAGCAATTGCAGCTTCATGCGAAGAGGATTGTTTTTGTCTGCGAGCAATTCTCCCTTCGCGCGTCGCCTCCTGCACTCGAATTTCAGCTGAATTGATGCGCTCTCGGTCTTGGTTCTCGCAGTGTGTAGCGCAATTTCGGCCAACATCGATATTCAATGCCTGCATTATCAGTAAATATATACTAGCACCTTCGTTGAAAGTGCATGCGGCAATATTTGCAGCAATTTGAACGATCGATGCACTGCTGTTCTGAATTTTTGGAGCCATTCGCCAAATAATGTTGTTCAAACTTTCGTTTACATTTTGAGTGAATCCACCGACGCATCTCTCCAATAAATTGTCATCCGAAAGATTTTCATATATCGGACGAATTGCTTTGATAACATCGTCGTGAAGTGGCGTTTTATGCTCATAATGCTGAAGAGTTCCTGCGGCTTTCATTTGCTGCCACGAGCACCACGATTCCGGTCCTTGAGGGCAATTATCGTGTCGAGGCTCTTCATTCGTTGAACACTTGTGGTAAAATGTGGCCCATATAGCATCCTTCATTTTTGTCACAGAATCGCAGTTTCTTCTGATGGCGAGGCCGTAATAAACTGTCAGTTCATCGATCAGTTTTCCAGTCAATTTGCCTTTACCACCGAGACCCGTGGTTTTTTTTGCAAGAGCGAAGTCTTGTACCCATGCGTTTTTGAACGTGGCCTACACATTCTTTTTTGTTTATGACAACAGAAGGACCGTACGGAGAAGCATCCACTATTCCCTTATACGTTTTCGAGTCACCGTCGCCTATATAATTGATATATTTTACTCCGTAACTGGATTCAGATCGCTCAAACATTTCACGGATAGCGTCGACTTCCATTTTTCCCGCCGATCCTTTATGATTAGCAGAACAATTGTCTTGATGAGAATCAAACCACTCGACATATTCTGCCGTATTTATTTTATCTTTCCAAGATTCACAGGCCTTGCAATAACTGCATTTTACTAAAATATCGAGAACTTTACCACTATAGTGACCAATGATAGTTGATACACCATGCAAGGAATTGAATCCTCGTTTTCTCCATGTTCCGTCTCCCGAAATAGTAAGTCCTTCTACTTCTTCCAAATTATTCGCTTCCATCGTCTTTCTTTTTTCTTCTTCAACACTTCGAGATAATATTAATTTGCAAACAGCGTCCGAAGCATGTACTAAGCTATTCACGATCAGATCGTAGGTGGCCTGAAAAACTGGTCGATGCAAATCCATAATTCCACAGAATCTTTGTGCTCCCACTAATCCGATCCCCAGGAGTCGCATAGCAAAGATAAATCTTCGATTTATTTCGTAAGTGCTTCCTATGTACGGGCAAGACGAGATGGTTACAGGTGGGCATGAATTGCAAGTCACTATTATTTTGAAGCCCAAACCTCGTTCACTTGCGCGATTGAATTTCACGTCGTTTCCACATTGCTTACATTTCACACAGTCGCTTACTGCAGAAAACACAGTTAGGAAATTCAGAATCACATATCCGATAGATTCGTTTATCGGGACATTGATATCTTTCAAGTCCTATAATTTTTTTGCGGACGCACTCGTGTTTGCTTCTTCTTTTTTTTCGCTTTCGAACAGATTCGATGGTCGTTTTCTTTTCTTCGATCTGTCTCGTCTAAACGAAGTAGAAGCTCTTGTTTCTCAAGAAATTTTCATTTTCGATGCCATTATTATCACTTTACGTACGCTTTGAAACTCGAATACAGAACAGAAGAGCAAGTGCGTAAAGTCTACTAGTACGTCTACTCGCTAGCTCAATGGCTTTCGTACTGAATTTTAACGGTCCTCAGCTGAAAGACACAGGTGGGGTCGCTCCCCTAGGCCCCTAAAAGGGACTCTTTTGTCATGAGCAACAATACACAAGATCGAGAAGACAACTGAAACCCAAAATACCGCTAGAGCGATATTTTCCATGCGCGCCACGTCAGGTAGCGGAGCTCGAACGCTCGAACGCTCGAACTTGTTTTCTTCGAAATTCTATAACTTCGTCAATTTTACAGATATCGATGTAAAATTTTCAGGATATATTCTCAACACTTGAAACTTTTAGAAAATGCAATAAAAAAAATGCAAAAAAAAATTTTCTAGGTAGATGTGGCCCCTTAATTCTTCCCGCAGTCATAGAGCAGTACACACCTCGAGTCAGTATCAAAAATCGCACGACGACTTTAGTGGATTTTTGATGATTCGTAACAGGTATGTTCAGCAGAGACACAACCGTTGAGTTCGTCCTATCAACACTTTGTTGATTAATTGGTTCTAATAGTAAGAACCAATCACGTTCGACTGCTATTGAGCGGCTTGGTCTGCTGGTTATTATATTGTGACGCGGGCAATATTATATTGTGACTGTTTGCAGTTCGACACTGGCTGGTTCGAATCGGCCCGAGCGCACAAGTCACCCCTGATCTTTGAGCTTTGAGTGCGTCGTTCGCCCGCGCCTCTTTCCTTAATCTGGTATCTCGCCGTGCGTTAATTTCACTGTTGCCGCAGCTCTCGCGTCAGATTACTGACTGTTAGATGCTCTCTTGTTCGATACTCTCTGGTTAGATATTCTTACTGTCGATAGTCAGCGTGTCTCATATAATTTTTTCACGCTTTGAGTAAGAAACAGAAATTACTCGTTACGCCTGCTATGATACGCAGACGCAATAGTCAAATTGTATCCGTTTCATTTTTCACGCTATGTCGTGAACGAGGAGTTATTCGATTTTTTAAAAACTGCATCCTGGAAAAAATCAAATTGCATTTGGGAACAGATTTGCAATTGTATATTTCCGGATAAGGACCCAAGAACAATTAAGTCGTATGTTCCTAAATCATATAAAACTTTTTTACGACATTTTGACGATATTTTCAGGTTATTGGAAACACTTCTGAAAGTAGTCACAGATGATAAAAGCTGCGGTAAAAATATTATTTCCACAAATCACCACGAATCTCGGGATTTTGATGTTGCATCGAGTTCTGATACATTGATTCTTGTCGATGTATCAGAACTCGACTGTTCCTCACGGACGGAGGGCACATATGACCTTCAAAGTTCACTTACAAAATCTCCATCACCAATAAACGATCCCACGATTTCAGGTCCATTATTCATTCCAGGAGATGTAGAATCAAGCGTACAAAAGGAAAATTTAGCGACATTTTCTTGCTTTCCTACCGAAATTACCACAAATGTGGTGGATGACTGTGAGTCTTCAAACTTGAGTTTGACATCGTGCCCCGATTCATCGGTTCTAGCCAACGATGATCTTCAAACAAGTGGTACAGATGTACTTCATGACGCTCGTGACAAAATTATTCAAGAACGGGAGAATTGTTTTTGTACCGTCGACATTTTGACAAAAGTTTTGGTCAAAGGACTTAAAATTACGTCGAGGATGGACTGATGCTTTGTACGACATTGTCAAATCCTCGCTAATTTGTAATTTATCTTTCCGCTGGCACAAATGCAATACCCCGAAATCGAAAACATTGTTTCAAGCGTACGCCATTTGTACTTTTTCGACATGCACAAGCTTCAAATTCTCGACAACAGAGCCCATATTTTTCCCATTCCGTGACATACGCGTTCGAATAGTCCCGATGGGAGTTATACACCACGTAAAAGGTAAAACACATCGACGATTTGTTACTGGCGAAAAACGTTTGGCCTTATCAAAGACATTGTAAGTAGAAGCCCCCAGTACGGTTAAACAGGAAATGATGACAGCTGCAAATACAACTTTACTAGAAGCTGGAAATCTGAATGACGTATGCAGCCTGACGATACTGCAAAAGATTTCGAGTGATAATAACTCGAAAGACGATCTGGATCCTAATTATTATATTTATATGCGTAAATTAATACAAGAGACAAAAGAAAATTGGAAGGGCAAACATATTCATGGTTTTATACAGCAGTGGTCATTGGAACCTTTTTATGTTGTGTTGTTTACGGAAAAACAGCTGAATGTATTACTGTCCGTTGAGAAAGGTATGGCATGTTGCCATTTAGATGCCACGGGCAGTATAGTTTTGCCTCCTCCCGATGTCAATAAACGGATTTTTTATTATTCACTGATTTTGCCGGGTAACAATGATTGTGGTCAATTTCCTGTAGCAGAGTTCATATCCAGCATGCACAACACATTGTACATAAGTCACTTTCTGAAGCTGGTCGCCATAGCTTTGAAAAAGCTAAGCACTCGATCTCCGGCGATTGACAAAGTTGAAACCGATTTCAGTTTAGCACTGATGCAAGCGGTTATGGAAGGATTGAATGGCATTTCGTTGCTCGAGTATCTAAACCGTTCGTATCAAGATATGACAAATAGGACAAATACCATAACCTCACTAACAATTCTGCATATTTGTTCTTCCCATATGATTCACACCATTAAGAGAAAAGGTTCAAAAATCTTTCAAACAGAATCGCAGTATCGTCTTGCGGGGATGGCAATGACGAAACTGATTCACAGTAATAATTTAAACGCGGCTGATGAAATATTTACTCACACAGCGCTATCAGGCTTGGTAGATAGCGTCGATTTCATTCTCGAGACCGAAGATTTTGACGAAATACCGATCAAAACAGAAGGCACACAATTCTCGCTATCCAACCATGAAACTGACCATGCAGCAACTAGAAAATCGCTATTTTTTAAATTTTTCAACGACACATATCAATCTGTTAAGGCCAAAAATATAGAAACGAGCACGGAGTCAAACGAGTACTATTGTCCGGAGTTCATTGATTACTTGCTGCACTATATACTGCCTTATTATCCATTTTTTTCGGCGACTCATTTGACAGAGTTTGGCTTGAAGCGTGACTCTAACGCATCGGTCGAAAGTTGGTATAGAGTTGTAAAACGTCTTTGGCTGAAAGGTAAACGATATCCGGTGCCTAGACTGATTCAAAAAATGGCATCTATATTAAATGGGCGAGTGTTGGAAAGATCGTACACTATGAAAACAAGTCGCCAAGTCCGAGGAAAGAAACGAAAGAGCACTGCAACCAAGTTCGAAGAACTGATTAATTAAACGTACTAATTCGTTTTTCAAAATGTCGAAGAAAGACGAAAAACAAAAATTGCTAGTGTCACAAATTGCGAGTTTTGTCAAATCGAATGATAGTACTGATCCGTCAATCGTTATACGCAGCAAATCTCCTGCCCGTTCCAACAGATCACAGGAAAGGTCTCTCTCGTCGAATGAAGTCACTGAGGAATACGAAACCACTGATCTTTCGTCTTTGACAATGAATTCTATCGTTTTTTCTAAGGTACCAAGCACAGAGACTAATGATTTTTTTTCAGCAAATTTATCCTGGCTTATTGGCTTTCCGAATTTATCCAAAAATATTGCAGGTTACAATCTACAGCCCGCGAATTTCATGAGGCTTCGTTTCGACGAGTGATTCGATGACAGCATAATGAATGCTTTCTTTGCAGCGATAACGGACGATGCATGAGCTCGAGGTTCGTCAATAATATTTTTTGATATCTTTTGTACCCTGCGAATGTTAGAAACAGGTAAAATAAGTAAAGGGTTCCAAAAATGGTTGTCACGTACCGGTGTTCTCAATTACAATGTATGGCTATTGCCCATCATGAAAAATTCTCATTGGTCACTACTCATTATCAATTTCAGAGACAAATCATACTATTATATAAAACCCGACTGTTTGTCCGTCCGTCCGTCCGTCCGTCTGTCCGCGAACTACTCATTCGTTAGTGGACCGAATTTTTACCAAAAGTATATGAAATAGGGGTAGAATTTTCCGGGGAGTGCCATGATGTGTATAGTTTTTCGTTACCGATTTTCTGAAAACCGGTTTTTCTAATTTTTTCAAATTTTTCGGAAAATAACTGATCGAATCTCAAAGAATTATAGATCAAACGGGGGTAGAATTTTCCGGGGAGTGCTATAAAGTGCATAATTTTTCGTTACCGATCTTTTTCGAAGCCGGTACCGAAAATTTTTCATTTTTTCGGGAATTAATTGACCGAATCTTAAAGAATTGTATATGAAGTAGGGGTAGAATTTTACGGGGAGCGTTATGATGTGTACAGTTTTTGTTACCGATCTTTTTGGAAACCGGTTTTTTTAATTTTTCCAATTTTTCGGGAAATAATTGATTGAATCTCAAAGAATTATACATGAAGTAGGGGTAGAATTTCCCGGGTAGTGTTATAAAGTGTACTATTTTTTGTTACCGATCTTTTTGGAAACCGGTTCCGAATGACCGAATCTCAAAGAATTGTACATAAAGTAGGGGTAGAATTTCCTGGGGAGTGCTATAAAGTATATAATTTTTCGTTGTCGATTTTTTTGGGAACCGGTATCAGAAGTTTTTCGAATTTTTCGGGAAATAATTGATCGAATTTTAAAGAATTGTATATAAAACAGGGGTAGAATTTCCCGGGGAGTGCTATAAACTGTATAGTTTTTCGTTACCGATCTTTTTGGGAACCGGTATCTTTTTGGAAATTGGTTACGAAATTTTCCAATTTTTTAGGAAATAATTGAGTGAATTTTAAAGAATTGTATACGACGGAATTGAACTTCAGTCGATAAAAAAGTAATATTTTTCAATTTATAGCATTTTAGAGAGAAAGAGAGAGAGAGAGGGAGAGGGAGAGAGGAAGAGAGGGAGAGAGAGGGAGGGAGAGAGAAAGAGAGGGAGGGAGGGAGGGAAGGAGAGAGAGGGAGAGGGAGAGGGAGGAGGAGGAGGAGAGGGAGAGGGAGGAGGAGGAGGAGAGGGAGGGAGGGAGGGAGGGAGGGGGAGAGAGAGAGAGAGAGAGAGAGAGAGAGAGAGAGAGAGAGAGAGAGAGAGAGAGAGAGAGAGAGAGTGTGAGAGAGTGAGAGAGAGAGAGAGAGGGAGAGAGAGAGAGAGAGAGAGAGAGAGAGAGAGAGAGAGAGAGAGAGAGAGAGAGAGAAAGAGACTATTTGCGTGTCTTATTACATATGTCCTCCGGGGCGAAGCCCGGGTAACCAGCTAGTTTTTATATATAGACTCACTTCATGGCCGTCCACCACAAATTATAATTGATTCCTATATTTCTTTGATTGATCGCAAAATGTTAAATGTACAGAGGACTCCTCCTGATTGGAAAGAGTGGCAGTTATACTGCCCAGACGATATACCGCATCAGAACGTGACAAATGATGGAAGAAGAATTCCATCTGGAGACTGTGGGGTTCACGTTTGCACTTGGGGATACACGATAGCGACTGGTTCTTCGCACGTATTCAGCAGCGATGATATGCTGATCGCGAGAAAAAGTATAACGCGATATATTATAGCCGCTGCAGAACCGAAAAAAGTCGAGCAAGCACAGTCAGAGTATACGGCCTGTCTCATCGATAGCGACGACGCAAAAACAGCCAAAAGTCGAGATATTAGTTTCAATACTAAAACACGAATGGTAAGAGGTCCACCAAGTGGTTTTTCAAGCACACTTGAATACTGCGCACAACTCTGTACAAAATCTGATCTACAATAAATAAATATAAATTAAAACAAGTATGCAAATTATAAATTTGCACGTTGCTTAATCAACATTTTATTTCGCTCATAAAGCTTCCTCTTATGAGGAAGCCTATTTTTTTATGCATAATTATTAGTAGATATTTATTAATTTGGCTTCCTCATAAAGGAAGCTTTATGAGCGAAATAAAATGTTGATTAAGCAACGTGCAAATTTATAATATGCATACTTAAAAAGTATGAGGAAGCAATGTGCAAGTTTCTACTTGCACTGCACTTAAAGACTATGAGTTAGCAATGTGCAAGTTTCTACTTGCACACTTTTTTTATTATAATAAGCTTTATTGCGACTAATATCTGTTATATTAATATCTGTTATACTATTACAAAAATTAATTAAATAATTAATGTTTTTACTAAAGTGATCCCTACTATTTGCGGATATTTCTTAATTTTTCCATTTTGTTCAATTTTTTTACTTATACATTAATTTTTTATTTTTACTTTAAAATAATTTTTTAAATACCTATATAAATTATTGGTACTTCTATAAGTGTTAAGAGAATTGATATGCGTTCGCGGAATTATCTTGTGAAGTCGTGAACTACATGTGTTATTATGTAATCTTTTTTTATGTATTTATTAATCAGAAACTTTTTGTTAAATTAGCGTTCGCGTAATATTCACAAGTGAAATTCAAATCGTGAACTGCAATTGATACTACGCAATTATAAGACAAAACAGTAGTAAAATTAATAATTAATAGATCGTTCGCGGAATAATCTTGTAAAGTCGTGAACTGCATTTGTTATTATATAATCTTTTTTTTATGTATTTATTGTTCAGAAACTTTTTGTTAAATTAGCGTTCGCGTAATATTCACAAGTGAAATTCAAATCGTGAACTGCAATTGATACTACGCAATCATAAGACAAAACAGTAGTAAAATTAATAATTAATAGATCGATGAAGAGCGCTGAATCACTATTATACTAAAGCGTTCGCGCAACGACTGTATAGGAGCGTGAACTGCTGTATTTACTTGCTTATTTTGTATATAATGAGTAAGAAAATAAAGTGTAAATAAATGAAATAAATGTGTACCTTTTTATTTATGCCTTAATTTATACCTTTTGATTTTATCCTTTCTATTGATTGAGAGATAAATATATAATAATATAAATAATATAATAATATAAAGATCATGATATTATAAATTTTTATACTTTTTTCTATTTTAAGTTATATATATACATAAATTAATACACATTATTATTAGCTGGTTGTAAAATATTATTCCAATAATCTAATTTATATTTTTAATTACATTTGTTTTACTATATTATGACAATAATATATATTCTAATAAATAAAAATATATGATTTTGATTTAATTTAAAGTATATGATCATTTATCTAATTTTTATTATATACTTTTAAATTTATTTGAGAGAGAGCGAGAGAGAGAGAGAGAGAGAGAGACAGAGAGAGAGAGAAAGGGAGGGAGAGAGGGAGGGAGGGAGGAAGGGAGGGAGGGAGTCGTAATTTTATATAGGGTAGACCGGGGCACGTTGTCACACATTTTTTTCAATATTTTTTGTATTTTTTACATTCAACATTTGCGAGTACTGTGATATGCCAAAATTTCGAGTGAACCCTCAGCTTCAATTGGACAGTATCGAATTTTGTGTGATTGTTACTCTACAGTTGTTACATAACAATAAATAACGACAGGTCGCTTGTGACAACGTGCCTCGTGACCGGGGCACGTTGTCACATCAAATGTAATTGCATGCAAAATGTTATCCAAACTGTATTCAACGTAAATATCAATATACTAGCTGGTTACCCGGGCTTCGCCCGGGAGTCGTTTTTCTTAAAACTCTCTCACTCACTCTCTCTCTCTCTCTCTCTCTCTCTCTCTCTCTCTCTCTCTCTCTCTCTCTCTCTCTCTCTCTCTCTCTCTCTCTCTCTCTCTCTCTCTCTCTCTCTCTCTCTCTCTCTCTCTCTCTCTCTCTCTCTCTCCCTCTCTCTCTCTCTCCCTCTCTCTCTCTCTCTCCCTCTCTCCCTCCTCGTAAAATTCTACCCCTGTTTTATATACAATTCTTTAAGATTCGGTCAATTATTTCCCGAAAAAATTGGAAAAATTTCGGATACCGGTTCCCGAAAAGATCGGTAACGAAAAATTATACACTTTATGGCAATCCCCGGGAAATTCTACCCCTACTTCATGTACAATTGTGAACTTTTACTTTAATTTCCTTCTCCTTTACAATAAGCGCAACATGATAATTTAAGTCTTTTTCTTGGCGTATTCTCTCAGCATGCCTGTGTGCACGTCTTTGCGAAACAATTTCCACTCGTTTTCTTCTTGCTTCCTTATTTTCATCGGCTCTCTTTTGAATATGTCTCTGGACATCTCTTTCTAAACGTTGTGTCCTCTCCTCATCAGTTTCTAACATCTTTTGCTGTGCATGTCTCTCTGCATCATTTTCTAATCTCTCCCTCCTTTCCTCCGTGCTCTCACTTTCTCGCTGTCGTCGTCTTTGCTGTATATGTCTCTCTGCATCATTTTCTAAGCTCTCCCTCCTTTCCTCCGTACTCTCATTTTCTCGCTGTCGTCGTCTTTGCTGTGTATGTCTCTCTGCATCATTTTCTAATCTCTCCCTCCTTTCCTCCGTACTCTCACTTTCTCGCTGTCGTCGTCTTTGCTGTGTATGTCTCTCTGCATCATTTTCTAATCTCTCCTTTCTTTCCTCCGTACTCTCACTTTCTCGCTGTTGTCGTTTACGCATGCCCTCCGAACTCACTCTAGAA
>NW_027249763.1:0-80686 GCF_030848795.1 Temnothorax nylanderi | reverse complement strand
GACCCTTGGAGGGCTGGGGGCCAGATGGGGCCCAAAACTATGCTTCTAGAATGTTCTAGAAGCTTCTAGAAAACCTCCCCCCTTAAGACGCGATGGAAATGGCGGGAATCTCGCGCGGGAGATTCCGGTCATTTTCGGGTATAAATAGGGCGGAAAACGCCGCGAAGACACAGATAGTTCCGAGCTTCGGCTCCTTCCAGATAGTCCTGAACCTCAGCTCCTTACACATATTCCTTCGGCTCTAGCATTCAATTGCTCAGCCATTCCTTCGGCTCTAGCATTCAATTGCTCAGCCAAATATCTAAATCATTTTCCTAAATCTCACTCAATTCCTCAACTCAATCTTGGGACTTAATCCCTGTACTTTATATTTTAAGACTGCGCCTCACGCATAACTTGTACTAAATTTTAAGAATAAAGGTAAGATAAGTTTGGAAAAGAAAAGCTCGAAATCTGGAATCTCATCTCATGCTAGAAATCTTAATCGATCACTTCTAAGATTCGACTCGCAGTTGTCGCTGACAAAGTGCGTGGCAATTGGTTCTGAGCGCTGACGAAGAGTGTGGCGAGCAGATACCCTTGCTGCCGAAAGCGTGGCGATTACGGGGTTGATCCTTGGAAATCATAATTAATTCCCGAAAGTGAATTTGGCCTTTACGCTGCCGATCTGAGCGCTGACGAAGAGTGTGGCGAGCAGAGTGTGGCGGATTGGCTTTTGAGCGCTGACGAAGAGTGTGGCGAGCTATAAAATTCATTTTCGAGGATTCGGGTTAGATGACGAAAAAGGGAGGCAGACGAACTCAAATTAAAAGGATTAGGTTCCAGATTAAAAAAGCAGTAATTTCTAATCAAGATCCTCTTCCCCTCCTCCAGCGATTACAACAACTACAAAACGCACCTCCATTTAAACCTATTGCTGTCGACTTCGACATCGATTATCCCCATTATAATCAAATAAATAAAAGTGATCCTCGGTACAAAATTTATAAACTCAGATATCTTTTCGGTCCCGAATAATAACAACAACAATAATAATATCCTTCACACGACTTGTCCAAATCCCTGGTAAATTGCTTAAATGCATTGACCAAAAAACGGACGAACAACAGAACGTGACAGAACGTGACAGTGTATACACACAAATACCTCTTTATTACAATTTTACATTATAACTATATTACGATAACATATTCGAATACTACTTGTAAAAGATTTGATTCTTTACGATAGAAACTAAGCACATTTTAAATCCTGCAAGCATTTATTCTAAAATTTAAAACTAACTAACTTGGGATTCAATTACTTCACAAGTCCAATGTATGAAATATTATTTCTTATCAAGAGACACGGTAGTGTCTCGCGCCAAGTATACGCGGAGCGAGACCGACCGTGACTCTTTTACGCGACGCGACGGGTTGCGAGTACTCGAGATGTTGAGATCTTGATAACGAGTAAACGGATCAAGTTCTAAGTAGGCTTGATCGATAGCTTGGGGTCGATTTGGGGGGGAATATCTCCTATAAAATTTTCCGCTACGTGCCCTACGAGCGGAGATATTGCGACGCAAAGTCCAAATGAGTGAAAATTTTATTTAAGATACTCCTCCTTCTCCTAACGCCGACGTCTCTCAATATAACATACATATAACAGAGTAATGTCACTTTCACTTTTTCGACACTGGCGCTCTAATATCGCCAGTTTCGATATATACATATGTATATGTGTGTGTACTGCGCGCAGTGCAGATAGTGCGTTCAGTTCAGCGTGCTGTCACAGTCAGTTAACCTAACACGGTAGTGTCTCGCGTCAAGTAGGGGAGACCGGGGCCTAACAGTCAGTTTTTTTTCGGTGCCGATTTTTAACAAAAAAATAAATAATTTTAGTTAAATATGGTATACCACTGTAAAGAGTGAACCTTTAGCTACAAAATGTATATAGGAAATTTTTATCTACGTCGCTTTGTTTAACCGGTATAGAGCAAAAACGACAACGGTGGAACAATTGAAATCTCAAAAATGCTGGGGTTTAACCGTCACACTGCATTTTCAATACATATACGTACATCTAATCCTGAAAAATGATAGGATACATCTTAATAATTGTTTTTTAAAAGAAAAATATAAAAATTTATTTAAAATTTTTATGCGAAACATTATTAAAAAATAGTTACGAGGGTTCCTCTTTCCGCAGAAGTCACTCGCCCGACTGTTTCACTCCTCGACGTCCGATGACTCTATTCGGTGTCTGAACGGTTGTAATTCCCGTCTCATCCATATTCCATATAGCCCAGTCAAATTAAGATTTTTGGATGAAAAAATTGCCGGCAAGCTGGAAATTGGTATACAGGTTTATTTTAGTGTTTTTTTAAACATACTAAAAGTCCCCATACATAGAGCGTGAGCCGGCTGCGCCATCTTGAAAAAAAGAGTACAAAAATGGGTTTTTTGCGAATAACTCGGAAATTATTAGTTTCACGGGAAAGAACATTCAGAGCGAAAATGTAGCTGATAAAATTCCTCGCAATTTGGTTTTTTGTAGAACTTTGTACGACCATTAGTTCCCGAGATAGATTTTTTTGAAGCATCGGGCAAATGAGGAAAGAGCTGTTTCTTCGAGCGTTTTTTCAAAATATCTGTTCTGGCTGTCCGAAAGTAAAAAATGCATACAATGAAAGTGAAAGAGAATTAAATTACCTACAAAATGCATTATTTATGTTATACCGCGCGACTAATATTTCTGGAAATATTACGGTTTAAATGAAATTTTGACTTTCGAAAATTATGAGAATAAATATTTCCTCGCAATATAAGTCGGAAATGGGTAGTCCTACGTAAAAAATTGTTAAAATCAAATAGAAAGGTTATTAAATTTTCATTATTTTGGTTTTTGACCGATTTGCATACGACTAATAGTATTTTTGATATCCGTAAAAGAAACGGTTCTTAGGTACACTTCTCAAAATGGCGGACTTCCGAGTTATCTTTTAAAAAAAAATACATATGTTTCTTGAAGTTTATTAAATTATCTTTAAAATGATTTTTTATTTGACCTTCTGTGATAAATACTTCCAGAGATATAGCCTTTTAAATATTTGTTTATGTTAAAAATTTCTTAATAATTTATAGTTTTTTTACAAAACATGACATAAAATTACTTTAAAAAAAATAATATCGACATTTTTTCAAAAGTTTATATGCAAATTTATGTGATCCTGCAGTGGAACCGGTTTTGAAATGAAAGTTTTTAAAAAATTGTCATTTTAATTATGCCTTTCTTAAGAGTTTTCGTAAAAAAATGGGGTTTGCCACACTTTGTGTAATTTTCTCAGCTTCTATGAGAGATACGTACAAAATGCTTCAGACCAAATTTGAAGCTTATAAAATTTCCTGAAAAACAGTATATTCGGCATTAATATGTGACCAACAATTATACCAACAACAGATGCTAGAATAATGTTGCTCTTTTTTCCTCAGTTTACCGTAATTTTTAATGATTTAAATATTGTCGAAAAAATTTATTTCGAAATTTTTGCGGTCGGCGTAAGTTTCAAATCTCATTATACATGATGTAAGCTTCCCGTTGGTCTTTGGGTTAAATTTTTAAGACGGGTAGTATTCGAGATATAGGGTGTCGAAAGTGGCCGCAACAAATTTCTGTTTCATATGCAGAGGCGAGCACACAGTGCAAGTAAGGGATGCATATTTATTGTTGATATACTAATAATTAAACCAATAAAAACATAAAAAACTGCGTACATAACCTAAAATAAAATTCATAAAGAAATATTAATGTCAAAACGTAAATATAATAAAATACAATAATAATAATAATAATAATAAATAATAATAATCCTAAAAAAATAATACAATAACTATTATTACATATTATATAAATATTATGTATGATGTAATATGTGTGCGTGCGGGGAAAGCTTACTTTCATTGTACTACACAAGCGCATACGCATGCCCGCACGCACACATATTACATCATACATAATATTTATATAATATGTAATAATAGTTATTGTATTATTTTTTTAGGATTATTATTATTTATTATTATTATTATTATTATTGTATTTTATTATATTTACGTTTTGACATTAATATTTCTTTATGAATTTTATTTTAGGTTATGTACGCAGTTTTTTATGTTTTTATTGGTTTAATTATTAGTATATCAACAATAAATATGCATCCCTTACTTGCACTGTGTGCTCGCCTCTGCATATGAAACAGAAATTTGTTGCGGCCACTTTCGACACCCTATATCTCGAATACTACCCGTCTTAAAAATTTAACCCAAAGACCAACGGGAAGCTTACATCATGTATAATGAGATTTGAAACTTACGCCGACCGCAAAAATTTCGAAATAAATTTTTTCGACAATATTTAAATCATTAAAAATTACGGTAAACTGAGGAAAAAAGAGCAACATTATTCTAGCATCTGTTGTTGGTATAATTGTTGGTCACATATTAATGCCGAATATACTGTTTTTCAGGAAATTTTATAAGCTTCAAATTTGGTCTGAAGCATTTTGTACGTATCTCTCATAGAAGCTGAGAAAATTACACAAAAGTGTGGCAAACCCCATTTTTTAACGAAAACTCTTAAGAAAGGCATAATTGAAATGACAATTCTTTAAAAACTTTCATTTCAAAACCGGTTCCACTGCAGGATCACATACATATGCATATAAACTTTGAAAAAATGTCGATATTATTTTTTCTAAAGTATTTTTATGTCATGTTTTGTAAAAAAAACTATAAATTATTAAGAAATTTTTAACATAAACAAATATTTAAAAGGCTATATCTCTGGAAGTATTCATCACAGAAGGTCAAATAAAAAATCATTTTAAAGATAATTTAATAAACTTCAAGAAACATGTGTATTTTTTTAAAAAAGATAACTCGGAAGTCCGCCATTTTGAGAAGTGTACCTAAAAACCGTTTCTTTTACGGATATCAAAAATACTATTAGTCGTATGCAAATCGGTCAAAAACCAAAATAATGAAAATTTAATAACCTTTCTATTTGATTTTAACAATTTTTTACGTAGGACTACCCATTTCCGACTTATATTGCGAGGAAATATTTATTCTCATAATTTTCGAAAGTCAAAATTTCATTTAAACCGTAATATTTCCAGAAATATTAGTCGCGCGGTATAACATAAATAATGCATTTTGTAGGTAATTTAATTCTCTTTCACTTTCATTGTATGCATTTTTTACTTTCGGACAGCCAGAACAGATATTTTGAAAAAACGCTCGAAGAAACAGCTCTTTCCTCATTTGCCCGATGCTTTAAAAAAATCTATCTCGGGAACTAATGGTCGTACGAAGTTCTACAAAAAACCAAATTGCGAGGAATTTTATCAGCTACATTTTC
Source organism: Temnothorax nylanderi (assembly GCF_030848795.1). Lineage (NCBI taxonomy): Eukaryota > Metazoa > Arthropoda > Insecta > Hymenoptera > Formicidae > Temnothorax > Temnothorax nylanderi. The sequence goes on along the minus strand of NW_027249763.1, from coordinate 75,286 downwards.
GCTCTGAATGTTTTTTCCCGTGAAACTAATAATTTCCGAGTTATTCGCAAAAAACCCATTTTTGTACTCTTTTTTTCAAGATGGCGCAGCCGGCTCACGCTCTATGTATGGGGACTTTTAGTATGTTTAAAAGAACACTAAAATGAACCTGTATACCAATTTCCAGGTTGCCGGCAATTTTTTCATTCAAACGCCCAAAAATAATCTAATTTGACTGGGCTAATATGCAGTGAGCCTGGAAATGCCTTGGAAATGCACCCGGACTGTTTACTGACGGATTAACCCCAAACACAAGTTTCAGGTTTGATCGCCCACGAAATATTAGACATCAACGATAATGAAAAAACTACACTGGATTCGTGTTCAGCATGCATTACTCTTTATAATCACGTACCTCGAGATTTGGAGAGCAAATATTATTGCAGATATTACAAAATTTCCACGCGCAGAAAATGTAACTTTTACCTTCCGAAAACACGTTTGCCCTCGTAAAAATCATAACACGGCAGGTAACCTGCCGAAACTCCGTTGGTCACATGGGTACCATAAGCAGCGTTTACAATGTTAATAGCGAGTTCGCACAATATACAGGTTCCGAGATATTTGATTTGACGGTTCAACCCCGGCGACGGTTAGGCCCCGGTTTTCCCTACGCGCGGAGCGATACCGACTCGACCGTGACTCTTTACGCGACGCGACGATTAATATTTTTTCTGATTCAAGGTAATTGTTTTATTTATTTACATGTAATTATCCTATTATTATACGACGCGAAGCGAGACCGCACCGTGACTCGAATCTTTTACGCGACTAAGTGCATGTGACAGAAATTATAATAATAGTTTACGTTTACGCGAGTATTACTTCTGTAGTAACTTATACGAACGATATCGTCGTAGTTACTATAAAATCTCCCGTTTATGCGGAGGAATTATCGTATCGTTCGTAAGTTTCTACAGAATTAAGTAACGCTCGCGTAAACGTAGTATAGGTTAGATTACCGGTTTCTTACATAAAAATAACACGATGTTATATATGCGGTTTGGCGTGAATATATATCGCGACAATAGCCGAGGTGATCGAAGAAGTTGTGTATAATGTCCCGATTCAACGGCCCCTGTCCCTGGTTGAGAGTGTTAATAATGACATTAATATCTCTCACACTGTCAAGCCAAATTGGCTCTTCGTTCAGCTTCCGACTCATTCATCATTTCTCCTTTTGCAAAATTTGGAAGACAGCATGGTGTATTGGTTGGTATAACAATGAATTGCTGCCAGTTCCAGATGTATTGAACAGTAAGTTATATAATCTTAACACGTTGAATAAAAAAGAAATCAGGATATTCTGATTATACAATACATTTTTACTTTGTAGAGGATGATTACGTGGCTGTGTATTGGAGCGACAAATGGATTAGAGGATGCATTGAACGTCCAGATTCATCGGGAGAGAGAAGCGTAGTACGATTACTCGATCACGGTGGTTACTGGCAGTTTAGTAATTCGTAATGTAGGCCATTGATATATAATTATTTGAGCCTACCCTTCCAAGCCATCAAAATCTTTTTAGCAAATATTCAGCTAAAGAACGTTATGTATACTATTCTTCCAGATTATACATCTCTACTCAAAATTATTTATCTTTAGATATGTAATTATACTTTGATGTTACTCCTTTGCAGGTAAATGGTCGACAGAAGCTTACAATGTGGTACAAAATTGTTCCTCAAAGGGAGTTGCTGCTCAAGCTCAGATTGAAGGTCGCATTCAAACTAATATTTATGCAAATATTTATTTTATGATACAAAATTATGGGGTAAGTAGTTATTATTATCCAATCTTCGAGAATCTCTTTGCAGATGCGCAAATTAATTGAAATTAATTGATTTTTTTTAAAGCTAATTTCCCTTACTGAAGAACTAGTAATGAACGGACATGCTGAACAAGTAGCATGGGACCAGATGAAGCCAGAAACACTTGAATCCATCTGTACATAAGAGTTGTCAAGAAACTCTACAATTTTCACGCATAATCCGCGATTCTTAGTCAGTATGGACTAGAGTTTAATACAATCGCCATTGATGATTCCCTTTAATCGCGTCAAAATTGATTATTTCGCTTTTTGACTTCGTTCTTTACTCATGTTGTAAAATAGTTTTCCGATTGTGTAGAATATTTATATTCAGAAAGAAAGAAATTTATAAAGATTGCTATATTGATCGTAGAGTAGAGAAAACAATGGCTGCGTTCGCTTTGGACGCTTTCGTGCTGAAAGCATCACTCCATCTTTTTTCAACATGTAATGAGCAATAAAGATAGACTGATGATGCTTTCAGCACGAAAGCGCCCAAAGCGAACGCAGCCAATAACTTAACATTTTACAAAGTAGTGTCACATTTAAACTAGAACATTGTATCGAATAACTCAGACGAATTAGGAAATTCGTTTCTACGTGACTCATCTATTTCTGATTGGGGACGATTCGAGAACTCATTGAAATAATTTAATTTCTTTTCACATTTAAATTTAGGTCACCGTAGATTAAACTTGTTACTTTAGAAGTTATTGTTAAATGGCGTATTTTATTTAACGTCCCGTGTTATCTTTTCAAATTATTTAAAGGTTGCTAATTCATTTAAAGATTCGTCTTTTGATTATTTTTCAGTAACTTGTATTCCGCATTTCACTGTCGTGACATAAAATTATTTTATGTTTCAAAAGATGGAGACTAAGCTTTCGGATTAATCCAGATGTACGCATATACATATACTGTATATATTAATTGTTTACTTAGATATCGATGATTCTTGCGCGATATGCTAACACATTTTTTTCTATGCAAGATTTCAATGCAGTAGAAACTAGTTAACTGAGAAAAAGAGTCTATAAATGATTCGTAACTCGTGCAATTGCGCTCAACTGGAAACGTTTGGCAGTTATGAAATGTTAATATTAATATTGTTGTTAAACATAATATAGAAATATTTTTCTATAAAATGTATACAAGTAAGGTTACAATCATTAAATTGTTCACAGTGCTCACGTACATAACTTTGTCGCGCGCTGCGATTAACTCAATTTATTATAATTTATTATAATTTTTTAACAAAGCGAAAATATAGCGATAATATGGCGCAATGAACATCGTTACGTAATATAGCTTTGATTATATGTAACATTAACATAATTATTGCTTCCTCATAGAGGAAGCTTTGTTTTCGTAAAAAAAATTTTTTTTTATTTGTTTTTCTGAATGTGTTCAGAATGTTCTAAAACGTCGAAAAATTGTAATTTTGAAAAATGTCTGTATGTATGTATGTGTGTGTGTATGTGTGTATGTGTGTATGTGCCAAATTTACCGAAATTTCTATAACTCCAGAATTAATCAACCAAATCTTAACGAATTGTATATGAAATATGGGTAGAATTTTCCGGGGAGTGCTATAGAATGTATAGTTTTTCGTTATCTATTTTCTGGAAACCGATTTTTAAAATTTTTTTACCCGTAAGAATTAGAAAAATTAAAAAATCGGTTTCCAGAACATCGGTAACGAAAAACTACACACTCTATAGCACTCGCCGGAAAATTCTACCCCTATTTTATATGGTTTTAATACAAATTCGGTCCAATAGTTTTTAAGTTAATAACGTTTTTTTTAATTTTTATAATTCTTACGGGTGATGCACTCCCTGGAAAATTCTACCCCTATTTCATATATTTGTGGTAAAAATTCGGTCCAATAGTTTTTAAGTTATTAATGTTCAAACATACATCACCCGTAAGCATTAGAAATAATTTGTAAATAAATATCTTGTATTTACACATGTTAAAGACATATGCAACATTAGTTAAGACATAAAGACAAAGGCACATTACTTATACAGCAATAAAAGACGGTATAAGCTGATAGTTTCATATATTATATGTCATTTTATTAATCTGTATTTACGAGACGTTTGAATATACAATATATATTTTGAAAGATATATCTGAATATACAATATTTTGAAAAAATGGAAGATTGTAATAACGGAGTGAACGAAAAAGCAACAAGTAATGAAGAATATAAAAAAAGTAATAATAAATAATTATACAATATAAATATAATAATTTAATTTTTTTTATAAAAAATAATCTATAGTGGAAAGATTTATTTTAACTCTCTCTCACACACATGCATACACGCACACGCACACGTGCGTGTTTGCACTCATATATCGTTGAGGGTTATTTTAAATTTAAAAAAGTATAAATAAGTATATGTTATTCAATAATATTTTTTAGAATTATTATTTAAAAGCAGCACTTCTAATAGGTGGAGTTACGTTACACACTGGATTTGCCTTACCAGTAACACAGTTTGGAGGACAAATGCCAGAATTGTCTGCAGACGTTGCAAATACTATTCGCGAAAACTTATTTGATTTAAAATTATTAATTATAGATGAAATTTCGATGGTAGGTAGTACGATGTTAAGTCGAATTGATACAAGATTAAGACAGTTAATGGGTCGTAATATAAGTTTTGGTGGAGTATCTGTTCTTTTGGTGGGAGATCTTTATCAATTACCTCCAGTAATGGATTCTTCAATATATTTGTGCCCGAAATCAAGCATGTTAAGTAAGCGTATTTTCAGAAAATGTTCTTTGGAGAGAATTTGAATATTTTGAGTTGACGGAAATAATGAGACAAAGAGAGGATTTAACATTTATTGTCGCACTCAACAACCTTGCTAGAGGAACAATGACAGAGAAAGATATTGCTCTAATCAAATCAAGAGAAACAACAGAAGAATTTGTTCCTAAAGATGCAATCAGATTATATGCAGATAATCAATCAGTGGATTGTTTTAATAAACATAAAATTGAATTAAATGAAGGTATTGCCTATGAATATATAGCCAAAGATTCAATTTTAGGAAAAGTTAATAGTAAATTGCGAAATAAATTACTGACATCCTTAAAAAATAAAAAAAGAACAGAATGTGGTGGTTTGGCATAAAAAATAGAATTAAAGTTGGGAATTAAATATATGATAGTTACTAACATAGATGTAGAAGATGGTCTAGTAAACGGAGCTTGTGGCATCTTAAAGAACATTACTTTTAAACAAGGAACAGAAGAACCAAATAAAATATGGTTAGATTTTAATAATTATAGAATTGGCGAGGAACATAGGAGACCATACGTAAACTATATGAATGAAAATTCAATGGAAAAAAATTTGGTGCCAATATCACCACTTTCTATCGTTTTGAACGTAAATGAAAGAATGGGGTATCAAATAGTAAGACAACAATTTCCAATCACGCCGGCCGAAGCATTAACAATCCATAAAAGCCAAGGTCAAACCTACGATAAAGTTTGTATTGATTTGAGAAAAAATTTTTGTATGAAAAGGTCAATGTTATACGTTGCATTGAGCAGAGTGAGAAAATTAACCGACTTAACGATACTGGGTAGTTTCATACCTCCTAAAAAACCAGCGTCTAATAATCCATTGGAGATAGAAATAAAACGCCTAAAAGAAGAAAAGTACGTCAATTTCTCGTATTCAAAAGAAATAATAGGAAATCGATTGAAAATAATATACCAGAATGTAAGATCTCTTAATAAAAATTTAATGAATATTTCAAGTGATAAATGGTACAAACAAGCAGATTTATTAATTTTAGCAGAATCTCAAACAATATCAACAGATAATGTGTTGATTGAAGGATTTAATATTATTTTCCGAAGTGATAATTATGAAAAACGTTTAGCGAGAGGGATAATATGCTACATCAGGAAAGAATTTAAAGGATTAATTATAGAACATATACAAAAAGATGAAATTATAAATGGACAACAATGTCATATTGACTTTGTTTAGTGCACTAGCTCGCGCAGAAGCCAGGTCTTATGATTTAGTGAAGGAAGCCTTAAACAAAACTAAATTGATGGACTGTAGGTGAGATTGTGTATTCGAACCAAGTTCACAATATGATGTATAGTGGTTTTACAATTCAAAGTGTATGTTATTTGTCCGAATGTTGAACATAAATACGAGCTGTGAATGAATACAAAGCAAAGAAATAATTAAGGTCGAAAGATCCTTTCAATGAGTCTGTTATTCTTATTCAATACTTAGTAAAAGTAGTAAATATATTTTTCTTATTTATGAACAATCCTGTAAGAACATTACTTATCTCAGTTTATCCTTTCTGAAAGGTATTGACGTAAGTCAATATAACTAGTTTCAAATCGTTATCAAAGAAAGAATCCTCATTTGGCCAACACAATCAAGATAATATAATACATAGGCATAAATATACACATATAGCAAACAATGTTCAGTATTAAACCAATGTGTCAACTCGTTCACTCTGATATAAGTTATATGAAGAACTTCTTAATTAATTGATTATTTCCTTTAGAAACTAATCCGTGCGTTTGAGCAGCATGTAAGATGATGAGCTATTAAGTATTAATTAAAGCTGATAGAATAGCTCTTGTAAATAATAATAGACACATCAATTCAACTTAAAGAACACAAAATATAGAAAGAATTATATCGCAAAGAATAGATTAATAATATACGGTAATGACTAATTTCGAATGTATGTTAGAAGAAACGCAATTGAACTTATACTCGTAAAGTGATTAATACGTAACGCAATGTATACGTTTATAATTCAAATATTTTAAAGACAAGAGACGAAGCAGGTAATGCCTCGATTGTATGATTTACTTCTATTAAATAAGGAATGTAATACGACTCGTTTGATAGACGAGATGACAGCGCAAATCCGAATAACTCTAATGAACGCAGAGAATTATTAGCAACATACATGAACGTAGACGGAATATCTCTAATTTGTCACGCATATAATTGTTAGTATAACACAGATTCATTTGACGTGTTTCATAAACTTAGTATTAAGCGCTTTGACTCGATCGTTAAATGATTCGTTACATAAATTATGAATAATAATGTGGATTGCAATCTCACCATAATTACAATGAATTACATTAATCTGAGCTCAGTATCTTTATCAATATGCTTTCTCATGAAATTAATAATAGTAGGCCTGACTCTTTAAAGACGAATCCACGTCTTGTTAACTCATGAATCTGAAATGAGGGAAAGGATTTTGAGTCCTTTTTCCCGTGCTAGACGTAATTCTAGCAATCTTTGAGTTGGCCGAATTGCCCAGATCTCAGTATGAAAAGAAAAGATAAATGTTACCTTATTTATCCAAATCGTATAGATTAGATTCTCAAAATGAAGGTCAGTACGACCTCATCCCAATGATCCAATATCGTCGGATTGATAGATATGGAACGATCATTCTCAAGTTACGTATAATGGCCGTCGTCCTTCGTATCGAACCTCGACGTAGTATAATGGCCGTCGTCCTTCGTCTCGAACATCAACGTAGTTGCAGTGACGATGATATCTATCTCTCTCTCTCGACGCTTGATCAAGAGTGTCGAATCCAATAGTCTCGTTGAGATGTAAAGCGATCCGTCCGTAAAATACAATCGTTTATTGTATGTAACCGCCGAACACGAATGCGACTCGTATAAATTTACCGAACAATCTCGACCACGTTACGAGGTGCTTAGTAGGACAGACCGGACACGAATGCGACTCGCCTCGTCGCTGGCACGCACGCCTTGCTAACGCATGCGCTGTTACGCTCTCTCGAACCGTCTCGATTTCCGGTTTCCACGCGGCATGCGCCGCTCGCGCGTAGTAATACACTAACTCGTATGAAGTAGTAGCGGTCGCTACCACTGTCGCCATCCTTACCAACTTTTTGCGCTCTATGTTATCGACGAATACACAATCTCTCTAAGCGTCCTACTTTATCTTTGAATATTTTACCTTACTTTCAAACAGACTTGATTCTCATAAAAATAAATGAAGTAGAGATCATTATCGGTTACAAGTCACCTGGAGTTAATAAAAATATGTTTAAGCAAGAACTAAATAATATTTTAAGCAAGACAAAAAGTAAGGAAAGGATAATATTAGGTGACTTTAATTATGACACATATATTGAAGGTGGATTTTTGGAAAAACATTTACAAGAAAAAAACTTTAAACGAGCACTACGTAAAGAAGAATCAACTACAATGTTCAATACCCAAATAGATGTAATATTCATATCTGAGGAAATAATTAATTATTCAGCAGGAGTATACGAAACATATTTTTCAGATCATAAACCAATTTTTATTGGTTTAAACGAAGAAGGGAGAAATCCAATATTATTATTAAAATGTTCGAAAAAAATAGAAAATTATCCTCCCTCTCAATCAATAGATGATAACGTATTAGAAAAAAATTCATGGCTAGATGATAGACCTTTAAATGAAATAATGAAAATAATAGAAAATAACACTTTATTTAAACGTGTAGATGTACTATTTATTACAGGATTACATTGGGTTGAACCGATTTTTAGTCCTGATGTCCAGATTGTAGGTGGAAATCAAGCAAGAAATCACTGGCACTGTATATATTATGACGGAGAAAAGCTACATATTTTTGATAGTTTGTACTATGAAAAACAATCTTATAAAAATCTAACATCAATTAAAAAAGAATACATTAAAAAGCGATATCCTAATCTGTCAGAAAAAAATGTAATATTTGAAAAAGTTACAAAGCAGCCAGACAATGCATCATGTGGTATTTATGCTGCAGCATTTGCTGTATCAATAGCATTGGGCGAAAATCCCTCTTGTAAAAATTATTCAAAAGATATGGAGAAAATGCGTAAGCATTGTTTGATGGTAATTAAAGAGAAAAAATTAATACTTTTTCCAGAGGAATAATGACAAAACTTCAAAAAACGTCTCTTCTCAGATTTAGGTCAAACTTTTGAAATATTTTTTCGAATTAAATCAGTATATTACGAGCGAACTTGTTTGAACAAGGCATCGTGTCTGAACAAGACATCGTGTTTGAACAGGGCATCGTGTTTAAATAAGGCATCGTGTATGAACAAGGCATCATATTTGTCACAAAGACGAGTGTGTAAACAATTTAATGTTTGCACAAAACATTGTGTCTGAACAAGACATCGTGTCTGAACAAGACATCGTGTCTGAACAAGACATCGTGTCTGAACAAGACATCGTGTCTGAACAAGACATCGTGTCTGAACAAGACATCGTGTCTGAACAAGACATCGAATCTGAACAAGGCATCGTGTATGAACCAGGCATCATATTTGTCATAAAAACGAGTGTGTAAATAATATAATGTCTGCACAAAACATCGTGTTTGAACAAGACATCGTATCTGAACAAGGCATCGTGTCTGAACAAGATATCATATTTGTCGTAAAGACGAATGTGTAAAAAATAATATTAGAAAATAATCGAGTTTTTATATGTATACACATATACAGTAAAAAATATAATGAAAGAATAGAAAAAATATTCTAAATTTTTTACTTTGTCTCTAAGAGTATATGTATAATAATATATATAGTTTTATTTTCTTCTCTGTTATAATTATAATCATAAAAAAGCAAAATTCGATTATATTATTTTTTAGTGGACTAGGCCTACAGGGGAAACCACTTAAAAAAAAACGCGTTAACAATAGTACCTCATGGGTAACGAGGAAATCTATTGTCGTAATTTTTTATATACTTTTGATAAAAATTTGGTCGAATAGTTTAAGAGTGTATAAAGAACATACATACATACATACATACATATATACATTCTATTTTATATATGTAGATATAAAGATTTACATATTTAAAAAAGTCTTCTTATAACAAAAAAAAAAAAATAAATCGATGATGACTTTGAGAGTTCAGGCTACATGATCCATATATAGACTTCGCAAATGGACTTTTAATCGCATATAAAGTTGGGTCGAATCAACTTACTTGAGTGAAAAATACAATGCGATATTAAAAATAATTTTAAAATGTGTAAATTAGAAAGTGTGTACATTACTTCCGTAAAAGAATTAACTAATTGATTAAACCAAATAGAAATAAAAAATATCTACAATTAGTAGAGATTAATTTTACTAAAAACATTAATTATTTAATTGATTTTTGTAATAGTATATCATAAATTAGTATAACAGATATTAGTCACAGTAAAACTTATCACAATAAAAAAATGGTGCAAGTAGAAACTTGCACATTGCTTCCTCATAGTTTTTAAGTGTGCAAGTAGAAATCTGCACATTGTTTACTTATAGTTCTTAAGTGTGCAAGTAGAAACTTGCACATTAATTTAGTTTTTAAGGGGGCAAGTAGAAACTTTCTTAAAATTTTTAAGTATGTAAATTATAAATTTGCACATTGTTTCATAGTTTTTAAGTGTGCAAGTAGGAACCTTCGCTCACAAAGCTTCCTCTATGAGGAAGCCAAAACAAATAAATAAATACTAATAATTATGCATCGAATAAAATAAAAGCTTAAGAACTATAAGTAAACAATTGCATGAGGAAGCAATGTGCAAGTTTCTACTTGCACCATTTCTCCATGTTTTTTAAGGTAATTATGAAGGAGAGGTGCTTTCTTACCGATTTGGCTAAAACTTCACAATTTTGTATATTTTGGTGCGTAAAACATAAATATGTAAGAGAGAGAAAGAGAGAGAGAGAAAGAGAGGGAGAAGGAGAGAAAGAGAAAGAGGAAGAGAGAGAAAGAGAGAGTTAAAACTGTTGCTCTTAATTTTAGGAAAAATGTTATTAAGTACTAAAATTGATTGGAACATTCTCTATAAGAGACAGCGCGTATTGTGGATGATAAGCTTGCGCATTTCGATGAACTTTATCGAGTCAATATAGCTTAGTTGTGTAATTTGCAATGAAGAACGTGGAGTTATATTATACATATATAGCTTGTCGCATCATGTAATGGAAAGTGATACAACAATCATTTTTGAGGACTTGGTTAGTGGAGCGTGTGTGTTGTGCATGCGTGTGAGAGCTGCGGATAATTAGGCGAGAGTTTTAGAGGGAAATAGGAGTCGAGGTAGGCGTTAAACCGATAGAAAGGTAGGAAGAAGAACTTAAATTTAGGATAGGATAATAGATGTAGCAAGGAAATATTAATTAGTGAAGGAAAAAAGCGTTAAATGTTTTAGAGAGAGGGAGAGGTTAGGTGAGAGAAGGCGGAAGAATAACACTGTGCGTTCCAAAAGGGAGCGAGATTTGCGTCACGCATAGAGTAGGTAGCGACACTAGACGGAACAGTCTAGGCATATAGGCAGCGGTTAAGGAGATTGACTAGAGGGAGAGCGTGAACGAGCGACGTACAGGATGGAGGGAGAGGCAGGCGAGAGTGAGAAGTATGCAATAAGGAACAAAGACGTGGATCCGGCTACAATTTTGGATAGTGTAAGCAGTGAGAAAACAAGTAAAGAATTTTTTGCCACGCCAAAAGGAGAAAAAAGAGGAAAAGGAAGACTCACAAAGGATGAGCTAAAAATGAGAGAAAGATCGAGCTCGGTCAGCATACTGGAGTTTATGACAAGTGATAACAGCACGGCGTGCGAATTAGCGAAAGCTAAAAGGAAAAGAGAGGAAAACGAACAACGTGCGAAGGAAATTTTTAAGAGGGATAACAAGACTGTGAGAACGCCGCCAGGATTAGACAAATCGAAGGAAGTAGTCGGTGCTGTGGGTAAGAAGAGAGAAGAGGAAGGAGATCGGTCAGCAATAAAGAAGGATGAAGAGGACGGTACGCTACTAGCAATTCTGAGAGAAATTAGAGACGAGATGAGGGACCTGAGGGACGAGATGCGAGAGATGAGAGAGAGGATGAGCGGCTTAGAAGAGGGACACGGAGAAAAAAAGAAGAAACGCTAGAAGAAAGGATGGATAAGATAGAAGGGAGACTATCGAAGATTGAACAAAGGAGTGAAAACACAACGGAAGAGGTGACCGGCGGCAAAATGGAGGAGATTGTGGGAAAGGTGGCGGAGATGGTTAGGAAGAGAGAAAGAAATATGAAAGAAAGGAAGGAAAAGAAAAATAATCTAGTGATCAGAGGATTACATAAAGAGGAAAACAAGAGCTTAATGGACACAGCGGAGAGGTTTCTTGAGAGGGAGTTTAGTGCAAAAGCGGGAGTAAAGAAGATGCGGTCAACAGGCAAAGAAGGAAGAGAGATAGTAATAGTCGAAATGGACTGCTGGGAATCGAAGGATAACATCATGAAGGAGAAGAAGAAGTTGGGAAGCAAGAAAATTTTCATTGATCACGACCTGACCTTTGAGGACAGAGAAGTGCAAAGACGGATAAAAGAAAGGGCATGGAAAGAGAAAACAGAAAAAAAATGGGTGAAAATAGGTTATAGGAAGCTAGAAGTACAAGGTAGGAAGTATGTATGGAGCGAGGAAGAAAATAAGCTAATAGAAAAGGAAAATTCCTAGATGGCTGCCAAGTTAGGAGAAGAGAACCAGCAAGTTACAGCATTCAAGATGACAACAGGCGAACAACACGAATGGAGGTCGGAAAAGTGAAGCAGCTGAAGAATGAAAATAGGCGAAAGATAATTTTTTGGAATGTTGCGGGTATCGAGAGGCAGGACAAAGATTTTTGGAATTACATAGTAGGTTTCGATTTTATAGGGTTATGTGAAACATGGTTAGAGGATAAGGGATGGGATAGAATTAAGGGTAGACTGCCGGAAACGCACAACTGGAAAAACATTAACGCTGTAAGGGAAAAGAAGAAGGGTAGGGCGAAGGGAGGTTTACTAATAGGTATTAGAAAAGATTGGGTGGCGGAAGTGGAGAATTATGAAAGTGTTATGATTACAGAAAGAATTGCGCGAACGAGAATAGTAAAAGAGGAAAAAGGACTAAATATTTTTACAGTATATAATGTAGGAGCAAAGAAAGATGTTGAAGAGATAATGGCGAAAATAACAGAGCAATGCGAAGGAAGCGAAGGAAAGGATATTATTATAAGAGGCGATTTTAATATTAGAATAGGAAACTTAGGAGGTTGTAGGGAGGATGAGTATGACTTTGAAAAGGAGAGTAAAGATAAAGTCATAGGAGATGGTGGTAGAAGTTTTGTGGATATGATAAATGAAAAAGGATGGTATTTTTTGAATGGTTGTACAGAAGGGGATTGGGAGGGGGAATATACGTATGTGGGTGCGAGAGGGTGCTCGGTAATCGATTATGCAATTGTAAACGATAGTGCGCAAGAACGAGTGTTGGAATTCAGAATAGGGGATAGGGTGGACTCAGATCGTTTGCCTCTGACCTTGTTACTGGAGGAAGAGGAGAATACGAGACAAATAGAGGGGTGGACAGAAGAAGGAAGAAGAGGAACAGAATATGTTAAAGAAGATCATATGCTGGAACGAAGAGACAAGGAAATTATACAGGGAGAGGACGGAGGTATGGAATGAAAACAAGGACCAGGAAATAGAGTCGGTGGATAGGAAATGAGAGAAAATAAAAAACTGGATCCTTGGAGCCTTAGTTTATAAGGAAATCAAGATAAAGAAGAGAAGGAAAATAAGGCACAAAGATTGGTGGGATAGGAGCTGCACCAGAAAGAAGAGAGAGGTGAAAAGAAAGTACAGAAGATGGAGAAGTGGAAAGGGAAGTAAGGAAGAATACCTGGAAGGAAAGAAATGCCTGAAGGGGTGGTTGGAAAAGAAAGGGATGGAAAAGAGATAGAGGGAAGAAGAGGAATTAAGAAAACTGAAGGACGAAAAGAAAATTTGGAACTACATAAACAGTCGAAGAAAGAAGAAGGAATGGAAAGAGAATAATATTCCGAAAGAGAACTGGAGAAGTTACTTCATGGAGTTGTTAGGTGGGACCGAGTTGGAAGTAAGGGAAGAGGCGTTGGAGGTGCGTGACATGGGAACAGAAGAAAGAAATGAGGAACAGGTTCAAGATACAGAAAGGGAGTTGCAAGAAGAGGAGATAGTGAGGGCAGTCAGGAACATGAAGTTAGGCAAAGCTGCAGGTGTCGATGGAATCCCAATGGAAGCATGGCGGTATGGTGGCGCAGCAGTAAGAAGAGGTCTAACTGATCTGTTGAAGCTCATTTGGAAGGAAGGTAAAATTCCGACCGAATGGCGAACAAGTATAGTTGTCCCCTTATATAAAAGGGGGGATAAAGAAAGAACAGACAACTATCAAGGGATCTCTCTGCTGTGCACGGCATACAAGGTATATGCGGAAATTCTAAGGAACAGATTGGAGGAAATAATGGAGAGGAAAGGGATGATACCTGACAGCCAAGCCGGCTTTAGGAAAGGAAGGTCTACGATGGACAACATATTTATCTTGAACCATATAGTGCAAAGGGAGAAGGAGAAAGGTATGGCAATTGGGAAAGACAAGATCTTCGCAATATTTGTGGATCTAAGGGCAGCATTCGACAACGTTGACAGAGGAATTTTATGGAAGATAATGGAAGAGAGAGGAGTGAAACGCAGTTTAATAAACAGGATAAAAGAAATTTACAAAGAGACGGAGGTGACAATAAGGACGAAGGATGGGTTCACAAGGAGCTTCAAGACGAAGAAAGGTGTAAGGCAGGGCTGTGTGATGAGTCCCGCCCTGTTCAATTTATACAATGCGGACATTGATAAAGTTTTAGAAAAGCGTGGCATAGGAGGAGTAGAGCTTGGAGGAGTGAGAGTGTGGTCATTAGCATACGCGGATGATATGGTTTTGATAGCGAAAAATAGAGAGGCTTTACTAGATATGATAAGCATGTTAAAAAGATTTTTAAAGGAAAGAAAACTAGAATTAAATACAGAAAAGACTAAAGTGTTGGTATTTAATAGTAAAGGTAAAAAAGACAGGAAGACATGGAAATGGGGAGAAAAAATAATAGAGGAAGTAGAAATGTTTAATTATCTGGGTTTCACGTTTAATAGGAAAGGTAATTATGTCGATCATATAAAAGAACTGAAAAGGAAAGGAAGGATCGCTGCAAATAGGGTTTGGGGTTTAGGAGAAAGATTATGTAAAGATGATTTTAGCAGGAGATGGACGCTTTTTAAGTACCTAGTGAAAAGTGTGATGGAATACGGAGCAGAGATATGGGGGTGGAGTGAAAAAAAGGAGCTGGAAAAAGTCATGTTGGATTATGTAAGGTGGGTGTTTAGACTAGATTTTTGCACACCGAGGTATGTAATACTAAGGGAACTAGGATTAGAGAAACTAAAAATCTGTTGGGGTATAAGAGCCATGAGGTACGAGAAAAGGAGCAGAGAGAAAAAAGACGGAAGTTTAGTAAAGGCATGTTGGGATGAAAAGGACATAATGGATAAAAAGAAAAAAGATATATATATAATTTGGAACGAGAAAGATTTTATAATAACAATGGATGGAGCTCTGAAGTGATAAAAGAGTTAAATAATAAAGGTAAAAATACTGAAGGCTTAGTAAGAATAAGGGAACAGGACATTCAAGGGCAAATAATAAACAGTAAAATAGTAAAGGCAAGGTATAATACAAGGTACAAAGAGATAGAGGCGAGGAACAAAACACCGAGTTATTTATTAAAAGCGAACTTGGATAAAGTAAAAACAGGAGATGAGATTAGAGCGATGGTAAAATTAAGGTGCGGCAATTTAGAGGACACAAATAAATACTGGCTTGACGAAGAAGATACGAAGTGTAGATTCTGCAAGTCAGGTAGGGACAACTTAGAGCATTATATAAGCGAGTGCAACATCACAAGTACGTGGTTTGAGAATTTAGGTAGGAATAACGGAGAACGATTAGAGAAGATATGCGATGACAAATTTAGAATGGAAAAAGAAAGGGTGCTAAATAGATTATGGAAAAGGAGAGAGGAATGCTATAAAAAAGATAACGGTTGTAAATAATAATAATGTAAATAATAATGTATTGCGGCTTGTTTGTAAAGAAGAATGATGTTTGATGTGTGGATGGATGTGTGTGTTAAGTAGAATTGTAAACCAAGTCCTTTCTTGGCGTATAGCTAAAATAAAGACATATATATATGTATACTAAAATTGATTGTTGCGTAGTCTGTTATTATACCAATATAATGTAGACGCACATGATCATGCATAGTGACGTAAAAGTACATGGAATTACAGCGCTAGTACAGTATAACAGCAACCTTTCATAATAGTCTGACGCCTTTAATTGTGTGCTATTGTATTATTTGACTTTGTATTTATATAGACTTTTCAGTATATACCAATTGTTTTCTGCTTTAAAAAAGCATTAACACTATTTCTATTATCTTTCTTAACCATATAGTTAAATAATAGAAATAGAGTTTATGCTTTTTTTAAAGCAGAAAATAATTGGTATATTGAAAAGTCTATACAAATACAAAGTATAATAAATACAAAGTCAAATTGTTTGGCGCTCGCCAAATTGTATACATATGTGATCGTTAGTTAATAATCGTTAGTTTAATCTCGTTAAATACATCTCGTATATAGTATATAGTAGGTTACACATATCCCGCGTTAACGTATTTCGGCGACTCGCGCGAGACGTCGGCGGATCGCGATCGATCCCGCGTTAATCGATATCTCCGCGACTCACCAATCGGTGCTGCCCCCGTTCACCCCACGAGGGCACCCGCGGAAGAAGAACAAGTACTCGCGTGCGACACTGTTCCAGAGCGCGAGCTCCGACACTCGCTCATCGTCCATCCGTCGGGGTGAACACACTCAACTACCAATTCGGAGCCCGAGAGCTCTAGAAGTTTCGCTCCTCGGAGAGATCGCCTGTTCTCTGCCTGCTTGCCTGTTGCCTTGCCCTGCTTGCCTTGCCGTTTGCTTGCTGCTCTGCCTACCTTGTTAGCCTGCTGCCTTGCCTGCTGCCTGTGCCTCGCCTGCGCTTACTGCACGTGTCCACGAGCTTGCACGAGAGATCCTCCAGGAGACGGCGGCACCCCCCGAACGGTGAGTCGCCTTTCGTTATATCTTTTCTCGTTGTCTATCGCTTTCATTTCGCTTTGAGGAGACGGGATACACCTCCTCTGGTCCTTCGAACCTAAAATCTCGCGGACAATCGCAAATCCGGGAACGGTCTTACGCACCCCCCGAGCACAAATAGTAGCACATAATTAAAGTAAGGTGCCAGACTATTATAGGACAGGTTGCCGTTATACTGTATTATTACTGTAATTTCATGTATTTTTACGTCACTACGCATTATCATGTGCGTCTACATCATATCAGTATGACAGACATTCTAACCACGCAACTATCAATTTTAGTACTTAATAACTTTTTTCCTAATTGCGAGCGACAATTTTAACTTATAGATTCATGTTTTACGCACCAAAATACACAAAATTAAAATTTTAGCCAATTCGGTGAGGAAGCCCCTCTCCTTCATAATTACCTTTTTTAAACCACATTTAACTGCTAATAAATATAAATAATATAAATAATATAAATAATATAAATAATTAATATAAATAATTTAATTATTTATATTCAACCAATTAATAATTTTTAAAATATAAGTAATTTATCTGAGACTATTTATTTATTATTGAAAAAATTAATAAATTATTTTCCACTAATTATTAATTTTCAAATAGATAGTAATTTATTTTTGATAAACCATCTATTAATTATTTTAATAATAAAGAATTTATTTTAACTAATTACCAGTTTACAAAAGAAATTAATTCATTTTCACCTAATTACTAACTTTCACAAACTAGAAATTTTTCTCTGACAAATTACCAATTTTTTAAGTAATCTATACTTTTCACAAAAATTAAAGGAACACTATATAAATTTATCTTTAAAAATAGGCAAAATTCAAGCAGCTGTAACTTTGTTAAAAATGAACAAAATTTAAATTTAAAAAAAGGATTTTAAAACTCAAAATTTCTACTTTTGAAAAGTTACTATTATTTTTTAGTTTCTGTGAGTTTGGTAATTTTTACATATAGAAAACTACGAGCTAGACAAAATAGAAAATTTTCTTCTCACTTTGTGGGCCTGTCAAGTGCACAAAAAAAATCTGCGAAAATTTTCGACTTTCTAACGTAAAAGCTTGAAGTTTTCCTTGCAAAATCTTTTTTTTTTTAATGTTTCTATAATTTTTTGTTACTGATTTATCGCGGATTGAATAAGAAATGAGGATTTTGACTTTGATTGCTCATAATTCCCTTAGAAATCATCGTATCGCAATTCAAAAAATAGATTCTTAAAGCTGAAACTTTGTTCTATTGAACGGTATAATTGCCAAATTTTTTTAAATAACATGTAGATATGATACAAATAGATGAAAATAATGTAAAAATTCAGGTTTTAAGCTTTAAATTTAAATTTTGTTCGTTTATAACAAAGTTACAGCTGCTTGAATTTTGCCTATTTTTAATGATTTTAGTGTTTTTTTAATTTTTGTGAGAAATATATAATTTACTTTTACTTAAATATTATTAATTTTTATGTAAATAGTAATTTTTTGTAACTAATTATTAATTTGCTAATTTAATAAAAATTTAATTTGTTGTTATTGCTAATTTCGTGAATAATTAAAAAATAAAAAATAAAAATTTTTTGCAGATCTTTGCTTAACACTACAAAATGGGTGATATCAGTACAAAATTACCTTTTTTAAAAAAGGTAAAAAAAAGGCGCCAAGTACACGCAATGTATTTTGTAAATTCAAAAATCCAACCTAAGTGGTAGCTTTATTTCTTTCTCACAAAATTATATTACTTAACTTAACTCAAGTGACATATATTTCAAAAAAAGATATAAAATCTTTAATTTCTTCTTCACAAAATTATATTACCTAACTCAACTCAAGTGACATGTATTTCAAAAAAAGATATAAAATCTTTAATTTCTTCTTCACAAAATTATATTACCTAACTTAACTCAAGTGACATGTATTTCAAAAAAAGATATGAAATCTTTAAATTAAATTACGCCAATTGCAAAGAGAATATGTATATTGCTTTGAAAGATAATTGTTGTGCAATTTCTTCTTCACAAAATTATATTACCTAACTCAACTCAAGTGACATGTATTTCAAAAAAAGATATAAAATCTTTAATTTTGTTCGAGATTATGATAATCGCGTGTCAGCGCAAACACGCTTTCGTTAAAATGTAAAGTGAAGTCGCATTTAAGAGATTATTAAAGCAATCGCATGAAGATATCGCATCAAGTATAGCATGGATCTTTCCCTTCTTCGCGTTCCTGAACATTCGCGAACATTACAATAACGCTGCCACGGTCAACCAGACGACAAACAAAGTCAAGTAACCGCTCTTACACAAAGGAAAGATCCATGCTGTAAACATAGCAATCGAAAACATGTAACAAGCACTTCGGATCTTCAACCGAAACCGTGACGTAAGCGCGATGACGTTGGCCACCGATGGCCAATCACCCTCCCGAAATCATTTGCAACCAGCCTGGAGGGAGTTTCGACTCGGAGGTAATAAAGGGACCGCCGACGCGTCGCGGGATCGATTTCGCTCGCAGATCACCGCTAGTACACCGCTTTTCTATACCGCTATCGCACTCGCTTGCTTAACTGCTTTTTCGCCTTGTCTCTCGCCGATATCGCCTAGTATCTTTATACGACCGCCTTTGCAAACCGCTTAACGCCGCTTTTCGCGTTGCAACACGCATTCGCTTGCTTGATAGCTTCCGCCGCCGTTGCCGTGCTAAACTCTGTGCGCGCTCACGGCTTCCTTTCTCTAAGGAAACGAACTCTGTACATATATACGTTTGTAGATACACACTTTATTTTTCGGTTACTTGCTGTGTCGTTATTTGTGGTCGTCTTCTACCTCGCGTTATCTCGCGCTACCGCGGGCTCTCGAACAAATTTCTTCTTCACAAAATTATATTACCTAACTTAACTCAAGTGACATGTATTTCAAAAAAAGATATGAAATCTTTAAATTAAATTACGCCAATTGCAAAGAGAATATGTATATTGCTTTGAAAGATAATTGTTGTGCAACTACTTAAAAAAAATAAAACCCAAGTGGTATCTTTGTGTTCCTATTCAAGGGTCTTCCTATTCCAACCCAAGTGGTAATAGCTTCTTAATTCTCTTTAACAAATTTTTAATATTACAAAGAATTATTTTAATTACAAAGAATTAAAGAAGTAACATACAAAATAAAAATATTTAATTATAACAAAATAAATAAATTTTTCTTGTAAAAAAACTTGGCGCTGCTTTTTTACTTCTGTCGCATTTTTCCCTAAATTATGTTTATTGTTTTTTATTCAATCAAAAATCTAGTACTAATGTTTAAATTTTAATGTTTAAATTTCAAAGTCTAGCAGCGCCAAGTTTTTTTACAAGAAAAATTTATTTATTTTGTTATAATTAAATATTTTTATTTTGTACTATTACTTCTTTAATTCTTTGTAATTAAAATAATTCTTTGTAATATTAAAAATTTGTTAAAGAGAATTAAGAAGCTATTACCACTTGGGTTGGAATAGGAAGACCCTTGAATAGGAACACAAAGATACCACTTGGGTTTTATTTTTTTTAAGTAGTTGCACAACAATTATCTTTCAAAGCAATATACATATTCTCTTTGCAATTGGCGTAATTTAATTTAAAGATTTCATACCTTTTTTGACATACATGTCACTTGAGTTAAGTTAGGTAATATAATTTTGTGAAGAAGAAATTAAAGATTTTATATCTTTTTTTGAAATACATGTCACTTGAGGGGAGGGTCCCGTTTGCCTACAAAACGATTGCCTACAGGTTCGTTTGCACACACCCATTGCACACAATCCCGATAGCACACATTTCAATTTGCCCACAGAGCGATTGCCTACAGGCATTATTGCGCTCATATCTCTTTGTCTACACGATCATATTGCACACAGCGCATTGCACACACGACCGTATTGCACACAGCGCATTGCACACACGACCGTATTGCACACAGCGCATTGCACACACGACCGTATTGCACACAACGCATTGCACACATGGCTGTTATTGCACACACGACCGTATTGTACACAGTGCATTGCAAAAACGGCTGTATTGCACACAGCGTATCGCACGCAGCGCATTGCACACATGGCTGTATTGCACACAGCGCATTGCACACACGACCGTATTGCACACAGCGCATTGCACACACGACCGTATTGCACACAGCGCATTGCACACATGGCTGTTATTGCACACACGACCGTATTGTACACAGTGCATTGCAAAAACGGCTGTATTGCACACAGCGTATTGCACGCAGCGCATTGCACACATGGCTGTATTGCACACAGCGCATTGTACACACGACCGTATTGCTCACAGCGCATTGCACACACGACCGTATTGCACACAGCGCATTGCACACATGGATGTATTGCACACAGCGCATTGCACACACGACTGTATTGCTCACAGCGCATTGCACACACAACCGTTTTGCACACAGCGCATTGTACACATGGCTGTTATTGCACACACGACCGTATTGCACACAGCGCATTGCGCACACGACCGTATTGCACACACGGCCGTGTTGCACATACGGCCGTATTGCACACACGGCCGTGTTGCACATACGGCCGTGTTGCACACACGGCCGTGTTGCACACACGGTCGTATTGCACACACGGCCGTATTGGAATATTGCTTTAGCTTTCTGTATTCTAGAAAACGATAAAAATGATGACGACGTTTACACCGAGTGATGACGGCTCGATTTACACCAAAGTTTCAATATCGATGATATAACTTAATTCGGCGTAAATCGGGCCGTGTAAACGTAGTCAATGCTGTAGCATATTGATACACGCGCTTCCGAAGGTTAGCGCTAGGTTGAAAATCCAATTGCCTGTGTTATTCCCTGTTCCTGTTGCCTGTACTTTTGTATTGCATTCAGTTAAGGCTTCGGGATACTCACCGCAGCCATATTGGAATCGTGACGTCAGACGCGAGAAATAACACGCTGAGAATTTTGCGTGCCATTTTTACATAAAAAGATATTCGGATTTAAAAAAACACTCCAGGTCGCTTTAGCACACTTCTAAAATAGTCCAAAACTAACCTTTTCTGTTATAAGTTAATAATTAAGGGTGGTTAAATAACTATATGGGACTTGGTGCGAAGTGTCATGATGCGATCAAGTGATTGTGCATCTGCAAGCTAGGTTTCATATTACAGTCATTTTTCAGCTGTTGATTGATTGTCAACAAAAAAGGTTAGTTTTCGGACTATTTTAAAAGTGTGTTAAAACGATCTGAAGTTTTTTTTTTTTCTAATCAAATATCTTCGTTAAAAAATAGCACGCAAGAATTCTCCACGTATTATTTCTCGCCTCTGACGTCACGATTTTCAATATGGCTGATTAAGTATCAAAAGCCTTAAAACTGTTTTATTTTTATGTAGATATAGTTGTCGAAAAATCACATAATTATTACTCTTTATGAATTAAGCTAATATGGAAAAAGTCCGAAGTGCTCCTTATCCGATTTTGATGAGCTTTCAATATGTCGTTTTCTTAGATAAAAATAAGGGATACGTATTCTTTCGGTACATATCCAATCGTATGTTTAGAAGTTTAAAAAACTTCTTTCAAAAAGATCAAATTTTCTTTTTTGGGGTAAATATCTCCAAAACTATTTAAGAGATAAAAAAAGATTTTTTAAACAAAAGTTGAATGATTTTAAGCATATTTTGAAACAGTGACAAAAATTTGCTAATTAAAATATTTATTATTTTAAAAATTTTAAAGGAATAAAAGAATTTAAAAACATTTTTGTCACTGTTTTTTTCTCTCTCTCTCTCTCCCTCTCTCTCTCCCTCTCTCTCTCTCTCTCTCTATATATATATATATATATATATATATCTCCATCTATCTCTCTTCATTCCATTTACCTTTTGTTTAAAAAACTTTCTCTATATCTCTTATAGCTACGAAGATATTCGCCCCGAAAAAAAAATCTGATTCTTTTCAAAGGGGTGTTTTACTCCCTAAACATACGATTAGGCACGTATAAAAAAATACGCGTCCCTTATTTTTATCCAGATAACGACATATTAACAGTTCATCAAAATTAGATGGTGACACTTCGGATCTTTTCCTTAAATAATAAGTTTATCTAAAAAAAAAGTTGATACAATAAGTAAGATACAAAAGAAAAGTGCAAGGTATAAGAAACAAAAAAATTACTTATATGTTTCAAGTTCTGTAAGGATATATCGTTTTATGTAGATATAACACGAATACATGTTGTATATTCTTTCCGACATTTTCGAAACTATTAAGACTCAGACGTATGCGGGAAAACGAGACGTACATATCGGACTCGCGTGGAAAAGATTCAGTTTGTTGTTATTCACCGAACGTCGTGTCCATTTTCGTATTTTTAAAAAAATCTTTTCGGCGACTTTTTTCCGTTTGACTTGACAACGCATCGAGCCTGAGTAATAAAGATAGCACGCTCGTCATACCTAGTAGATTCTGTTACTGCAGAATCTAACGCGATAAAATACAGAAGATACGATCGTCTCTATTTGGCGACAAGTCCTGTCCCGTGAAGATATAAATGCCGTGAGTTTATTATAGTTCTGTACCGTTGGGGAGAGAATCGTACAAAAAATACGAAAGATGGAAACGAGAGTGAATTTGTATATTCTTTTTAGGTTCTCGTGCATCCTCGCATGAATGTCGACATCGAGCTTTGTACATTACCTTCGAGATCCGCGACTTCAGAAACGCCGGGATCACACTTTCATCGCGAATGTTAAAAGCCCAAGATAGAATCGTATCTCCTATAAAACGCCTCTCGTACGTTTCGGAAATAATTGCCTCGCTAAACGTGTCCTTCTTCTACATATAGTTCCCCAAAAAATTATAATACAGTCCTTATATCTCTGCGTACTAAGGAAAAAAAAACTATCGGTGAGAATATCAATGGTACATAAAAAAATATCCAAATACGCGCCGTCGAAATGAGATGCCGTGAATTAAATGTAAACGACGAAACGTACGAAGGGCGAGGTTTTATCTTATTCTAGCGTGGTACGTCAGCTAGATGATCACGGTGTTATGCGATATCCGCTAAAAGGTATTATATACACGCAATATAGTTAGGGAGTAGCGTTCACATTTATCGTACAGATAGACAATATTAACCTGGATGTATTTCAAATTGCATACTCTGCTAAACAATTCTTTTATTTATCCTAACCGCTAGGTTAACTAAAAATGTAATTCTGTACTTCGATCTTACCGTCTCATCTTACTTTGTTTGCTCGCTAACTTACTTATATACTTAAAAAGTACTTAAAATTAATTTCTTGTAGGCGTATAGATATATCTATGCATTAAACTCTTAAACACATGTTCGCTTTCGTACACCAATCAACGTCATCGTAGAAAAAAAGTAGTAGTATTAATAATAGTAACACTAGTAATAGTATCAGTAATAATAGTAAATTACAGGCGAAAGGATCTATACTAATCGATTAAAAATTGGTCTATGGGCCTACACTCGACGAGCGATAACGCTTGTACAATACACTCGGTGAAACAGTATACTCGCACAAAGAGAAAAAACACAGAAAAATACAATGCACATAATATATAGACGCGTGTAAACGAAAAAAAAAGTAAAGGAAAAACAAAACGTTTTTTTTTCCGCCGGTCGATCGATTGTTCAACCATTTCCGAAAGCCGATCGCTCCTCTCTTCGAAAAGGCACGAGAAATTATAAATTCCAAGCCTCTTAGTCTCGTATCCGCAAGCTATAAAAAATCCGTGTGTCGTGTAGAAAAACTCCTACAAAGTATCATACGCGGGAGGGTTAAAAGTGAAGTCGCGAAGAAAATCGCAAGACATCGGAAAGACACTCGATAAAAGAAACTCGTCCCGGTTTCTCTTTAGTCCTTGCGCGATTATTAGCGTTGGACGACGCTGATTATATTGATCCAATAGGGAGATCGGTTGTGGTCGGCGACGCAACGGGAATGACAGCCGGGAGAAGCCGCCGCTTTACTAACAGAAACGGCATCCCCAGGTCGCCGTGTATCGCATTGACGAGTAAGTTAGAGAGGACGAGCGATCGTGGACTTGCTGCTTTTTCGGTCTATGTAGATATAACACGAATACATGTTGTATATTCTTTCCGACAAAGTGGGCAATTGCGGTCTTCCAAATGTTCCTTGCAATTATTGCAAATGCATAAATGTCCACATGGGACAAATATATGAGTGGCATCGACGCTTAAGCACGTGCAGCATGAACCACGGTTACGTTCGCCTGGCGTTACTGGATCTATTGAAGAAGGATAGAAAGGTAAATTGATTTGTTCGTCTTCTTGGTTGGTAATAAAACTGAAATCATCGTCCGGCACGCGAAAAACATTTTCGTTATCTGTAAAGTAATAAAATAAATAAATAAAAAGAAATATTATTGATAAGAGAATTGATAAGCTAATTGATAAGAAAATTGATCAGAGGCTCGATTCTTGAATTCATTCGCATGAGAAATGTATGCGAAAATTCTGCTCTTATAGAAACGTTGCAAGTTGATTGGTTAAAAATTATGCGATAGTCAACCGACTTGCAACTTTTCTAAGATCAACATTTGCGCATACGTCTCTTGCGAATGAATTCAAGAATCGAGCCCCACAGATACAAAAATATAGGAATTGTGTGCATACACATATACGCACACTGCAAATACAAGTGTGTTAGTTTTACACGCATAATAAACGTCTAAAAATGACATATTTGACTGAAGTTCTTTTTACACATTTTTGGACGTTTTAAATCACGTTATTTAATACGTTTAACCGCATTAAATTAAAAGTTAATACGTTCAATTGTGCTAAATGACATGATTTAAAACGGCAAGAAATGTGTAAGAAGAGTTTTAACTAAATAACACACTTGGATTTGCAGTGTCCACTCACCTTCATTTACATACGATGTTATTTCATTCTGGTCCTCATCGGATTCTAATGCATTCGAATTCTCCGTCAATTGATCCGTTCCTCTATTTTGTTGTTCAGTATTCGTCTGATCTGAAATAGTGATAAATGTTCTTATTTTTTTTATTAGCTTTTTCGTTGATATATACAACAGTATCGCGCGTCGCGCGAATCAAGCATCATAAAAAATATAATTGATAATATCGATCAAACTACACTGACTTGTACGCATGTATAGGGCAGTATATTTAAATTATTTAGACTTAAAATTAAACATTTATCAAAAATAATTACAAAGAAGTGCAATTACGCATTCATCATTGTAGTATTTTTAAGAATAATTTGACGTTTAAATTTAATTTTAATTCAATTTTTTTCGTGATAATTGATAGAATTCTGAAAAAAATCATATTTAGTCTAGTTGGTAAAATACATATATTATTATCAGTATCATTACGATAAACAAATTAACGTGCTTCAATTATGTCGGCTTGCTATACATGATCATATTTGTTACGGTAAAGTTTTTATTATATTTTATGAGATGTTAGTATAATTCTACACAAAATAACTTATATATTAACGGCAAATGACAAAAACATGTTATTTTTTTACCTTCTACGACTTCTTGGCGGCTTGGCGTTAATCTCGCGGGTCTTCCGCGCCGATTAAGAGGCCTGCCACGACCACGTCTACTTCCAATTGCAGGTTCAGCATTCAGCGTGAGGATATCGTCAGGTGCAGCTGTTAAAACAATGTAAGTATAATACACGTTTACGCGAGCGTTACTTCTGTAGTAACTTACGATAATTCCTTCGCATAAATGGGATTTTGTAGTAACTTACGATAATTTACTCCGCGTAAACGAGTGAATTATCGTAAGTTACTACAGAAGTAACGCTAACGTAACGTAACGTAAACGTAGTAATATTTATTTTTATATTTTTATGCACAAAAGATTAAATAAATAAGAAATAAATAAATCGATTAATATAAAGAAAAAATATAATTGCAATTAAAAAAAAACTTACAAGTTGCAATGTACAATTGCATACTTTTTTAAAATCAATTTTTTTTAAGACCAATTAGTTTATCTCACACGGAGAAAATTGCTACGGTTGTTACAACAACATTCTCTATGATTGAAAAAGAAATGTATGTGAATTCAAGTTAAATTGATATTACATTGAATGTAGCTGTTAAGATATTCTCATTTATACAGTTTTCATAACCGTAGTTCTTACGATACGTGACATTCGGTTACAATACCCTCGTATATGGTTGCCTCAACCAAAGGATTATTGCTATCTCTCTTATGTGGTCTGCAGCAGAGATGCCAATGGTGCTGTTTTGCCCGCTGCCTGCGCGCCTGGTGGGGGACACGCACACACCTGACGGAGCCGTGTACGTGTGCGCTGGGCGCTCGGCGGCGGCTCGGCCAGCTTCGGGCGGGTAGAAGAGTGCAGACATACACTCGGATGTCTCGTTCTTCCGCGAGTCGTAGCGTAGCCATAGCCGGTTCATCGAAAGTCGTATGCGTTAGCGCGTCGGCTGACTTGGCTCGTCTATTATGTCTCGCGTATCCCTTCTGATGTTGATTTATGAATAAAATATATTTTATGACATTGCAGATGAATAAAATATCCCTTCCCACACTAGGCGCGATACACTGTGTCTCTTAATTATTTAAAAGTAATGAAAAAATCATTTATGTAATTAATAAATTTTACTAACAAAAAATGTTAGTAAAATTTATTAATTACATAAATGATGTCTAATGAAATTATATTATCTTTATTCTGAAAATAACCTATATAAATTAAGTAAAGAAATAAAAAACAGAAAAAGCGTAAATAATAGAAATCCACTCTTGGCCAATATGTACGCTTTCTTCTAAAAAAATCTTGTTATTAATTTAGAAAGATGACTTCTGTTTGCAATTCTTACATTTTTTTAAATAAAAATATATTACTGTACATCATCAGCACACTGCGTAATTTATATTTTCTCTTTACCATGTACGATTATATATTTTTAATCCATTTATTTTAATAAATATCTATACATATTGTTGGAATACATTTGCTGACTTAATATGACTCATAAAAATGTAAAATTAAACGATGACTTTCAGTTTTTATTTTATATTTGCGGTTTATTATTAGTAATAAATCAATAAAGAAATGGAAAGTTTTAAAATATTTATTTTTCTTACAATTATTTGATATCTATTTATAAAATGTGTAATTTTATGCTCGTAATCTTGCACTTTTTATTATCAAATTTTTCAATATGTTATCAGCAATCTTTATAATCTATAAATGCATATTTTGGTGTAATAACATGGTGTCTTTTCATAATAATGTCTGAAAGCTGTACTTTGGATTATCTTAAAAATGAGAACTGACTATATTAATACTAGCCTAATTTATATTTATTATAACACCTCTATTTCACTATATTAATTATATGATGTTTTAAATTGACCTCTTCAATCGAATTATTATTTGTTCACTCTCAACATGCTTTGCGTTACCGTGTGTCTGTGAAGTTGGCATATCATTTTCCAGCAGATCAAAAATAAAAGGGAGTTCTTGTCGCATGCAGTCGAGTTCTATAGTTCCTGATACTTTTTAGTAATAGTTCTGTTGATTTTGACAAAAAAAGTCTGTTGAAAAAATTATCTGCTAGTTTTCCGAAATCTCGGAGTTCCGGTTTATCTAAAATATTTTTCGAATAGTTCTGAGCATATTGAAGCATTTTCTACAGAGTTCCCGACACTAGCAATGTTGAATAATTTTTTTATAAATTAATACCGGCCGAAAGCCGAGTATTTAGAGAGAATAGGGTGATATGCTGTACGAAATGTCGCAGTTCCGGTTTATTTAAAATATTTTTCGAATAGTTCCGAACATACTAAAGCATTTTCTACAGAGTTCCCGACCCTGGCAATGTTGTATGATTGTTTAAAAAATTCTTCTGTAGAAAATGCTTCCAGAGTACTATGGTTTCCATAACCCTTTTGTATGGATCGAAAAATATTTTAGATAAACCGGAACTCCGAGATTTCGGAAAACTAGCAGATAATTTTTTCAACAGACTTTTTTTGTCAAAATCAACAGAACTATTACTAAAAAGTATCAGGAACTATAGAACTCGACTGCATGCGACAAGAACTCCCTTTTATTTTTGATCTGCTGGAAAATGATATGCCAACTTCACAGACACACGGTAACGCAAAGCATGTTGAGAGTGAACAAATAATAATTCGATTGAAGAGGTCAATTTAAAACATCATATAATTAATATAGTGAAATAGAGGTGTTATAATAAATATAAATTAGGCTAGTATTAATATAGTCAGTTCTCATTTTTAAGATAATCCAAAGTACAGCTTTCAGACATTATTATGAAAAGACACCATGTTATTACACCAAAATATGCATTTATAGATTATAAAGATTGCTGATAACATATTGAAAAATTTGATAATAAAAAGTGCAAGATTACGAGCATAAAATTACACATTTTATAAATAGATATCAAATAATTGTAAGAAAAATAAATATTTTAAAACTTTCCATTTCTTTATTGATTTATTACTAATAATAAACCGCAAATATAAAATAAAAACTGAAAGTCATCGTTTAATTTTACATTTTTATGAGTCATATTAAGTCAGCAAATGTATTCCAACAATATGTATAGATATTTATTAAAATAAATGGATTAAAAATATATAATCGTACATGGTAAAGAGAAAATATAAATTACGCAGTGTGCTGATGATGTACAGTAATATATTTTTATTTAAAAAAATGTAAGAATTGCAAACAGAAGTCATCTTTCTAAATTAATAACAAGATTTTTTTAGAAGAAAGCGTACATATTGGCCAAGAGTGGATTTCTATTATTTACGCTTTTTCTGTTTTTATTTCTTTACTTAATTTATATAGGTTATTTTCAGAATAAAGATAATATAATTTCATTAGACATCATTTATGTAATTAATAAATTTTACTAACATTTTTTGTTAGTAAAATTTATTAATTACATAAATGATTTTTTCATTACTTTTAAATAATTAAGAGACACAGTGTATCGCGCCTAGTGTGGGAAGGGATATTTTATTCATCTGCAATGTCATAAAATATATTTTATTCATAAATCAACATCAGAAGGGATACGCGAGACATAATAGACGAGCCAAGTCAGCCGACGCGCTAACGCATACGACTTTCGATGAACCGGCTATGGCTACGCTACGACTCGCGGAAGAACGAGACATCCGAGTGTATGTCTGCACTCTTCTACCCGCCCGAAGCTGGCCGAGCCGCCGCCGAGCGCCCAGCGCACACGTACACGGCTCCGTCAGGTGTGTGCGTGTCCCCCACCAGGCGCGCAGGCAGCGGGCAAAACAGCACCATTGGCATCTCTGGTCTGCAGCACAAATATTATGGTTGAGAGATCCATAAGATATAGCTGCACGGTACAGCACTGAATCACTGATTGAGAGTTTAGTTCCATTGCGCGCGCAAAAGAATTTCTGCATAGAATAAAGTGGATTTGATAAGAATTTGATAAGGATGTTTTAACTTTATAAATATACTTTTTTCATAAATATATTTACGAACACAAAATTTCGTAATGAGTCGACACTGGTTTCTGACATTCACCCGACATTAAGAAATATTATATCATATATCCAATTCAAAATTTTATTACTCTTTTTAAACTGAATTTGTTTCTTAAGATAATTTTTGAAAAATTATATATTTGCGCTGATTATGACATATGTAGACTATATATAACACTTACATTAAATTAAGAAGTAGTCTACCACGTAAGGCAGTTGGCTCACGATCCAGAGGTCCCGAGTTCGAATCCCACCAAGGTAAGTGTTTTTTTCAAATACGAGAAAATATTTATAATCATAGACTGCATCTTAAGAAACAAATTTAGTTAAAAAATAGTAATAAAATTTCGAAATAAATAATTTTTTTTATATTTAGCATTAGTACCTACACATAATCATTATGGTTGTAACATTCATATATTATGGTTGCAACATCCATATAGTAGCTACCTTCACTAAGGTTAGGGCAACCATATAGGTCACTTCCAGAGTACTATGGTTTCCATAACCCTTTTGTATGGATGGGCGAAAATTAACATTATTATTCTGTTGTAGCAACCGTAACTTTTTCTCCGTGCATTATTTTACACAAAAGTATTAAGATAAGATCATCGAAAAGTAAATGTTCTATATGATATTTCATATAATATCTTGGAGCCTATTACGTATCTTTTCACGAGGTGAAAATGCGAAAAGTGTGAGAATTCACTAGAGTATCTATGATTTCATTGATCGAAATCTAAGTAAATCTGTTCGCATTTTTACCTCGTGAAAAGATATATGTAATAGGCCCCCTTGTGTCAAATTATGTTAAAATGAAATATTAAACGTCTCGCTAAATATTCGTTTCTTTTTTATAATATTTCCTAATACTTTTATATACTTTCGTAGAATAGAGATAGGTGTTAGATAAGGATTTTTTATATTAATATAAAAAAGAATCAAAACTTATGTGAGAGAACTTATATAGTTCCAGTATAACAAAAAATATGAATGATTTTTGACAGCCAAGATGAGAAAAAGTAAGGCACAGTTTCTTACTTCTTTGCGTATTATCACGTCTATTGCGTCCACCGCGTCTACCACGAGGTCTTCCGCGAGATCTTCCGCGAACATGCGAAGAAAACCCGTTCGTTCTAGCATCGTCCAATAGGGCTGCCCGCTCCGAATGAGTAATAATTGTTTCCGACTCTATCAATTGAATGTAGAAGATGAATTAAAAATGAAAAATGAAAAATATATGATATACAGAATGATATCAGAACAATCACTTGGCCTTCGAAAGACAATTCTGAGACGACTTTTTTTCAAAACTTGGTCGGAAACTTAATCTTTTAATTATAAAAAGAAAATTACGAATCGGATATAGGAGATAGGCAAAAGCGGCGCAATTCGCCGCCAGACTCGGGTTTATACTAGGTGCGCAACTAAGTTTCCGGGTTTCACACATAGATGGCACCAATAACACATGTACTCGACTTACATGTCTGAAGTTGTCTGAAGTTATAGCTTGGACATCTGTTAACAATAACCAGTCGTTATATAAACACATATCGCAACGCAAAAATATTTTTTCTAACAACGGAGATGTCGAGTTTTGTGCCAAATAAACAGCATTTGCGGGAAGCTTTGCTTTTCTGCTTTAACTTGAAAAAAAATGTAGCTGAAGCACGTCGTTTGCTTGAGGAGGCCTACGGCGAACATGCACCATCGCAAACTACCTGTGAAGATTGGTTTAAACGCTTCAGAAGTGGCGATTTCGACACTGAGGACAAGGAGCGCTTTGGTGGGACCAGAAAGGAAACGTGTACTATGAGCTGCTGAAACCGGGCGAAACTGTCAATGGGCATCGCTACCGACAACAACTGATCAATTTAAACCATACATTGCTCGAAAAACGGCCAGAATGGGACACGAGACACGAACGAGTGATATTGCAGCACGACAACGCTCCGTGCCATCGCAGTTCCATCGTCCAGGACACCATCAAAACGCTGAAATGGGATCTGCTACCGCACCCGCCGTATTCGCCAGACCTGGCGCCTTCCGATTATCACTTGTTCCGGTCGATGGCGCATGGCTTGGCTGGGCTACACTTGACCAATTTCGAAGAAGAGCAAAATTGGTTGGATGAATGGTTTCGGACCAAAGACGCGTCGTTTTATTGTCGCGGTATTCATGTATTGCCAGAGAGATGGCGAAAATGTATAGCTAGCGAGGGACGATACTTTGAATAAACCATTTTTTGTATTTCTCTTGAAATTTTCCATTTTTTATTGATCAAAAAAACCCGGAAACTTAGTTGCGCACCTAGTACATACATAAAGGCCTACGACTGACGATAAATTGCGCCGTCTTTGCTTACATCTTGTACGCGCTATCTCCGTAATACGCTATTCTTCTTATAACTCAAAAATTAGCTTTAAAAAGCTTTAAAAAGGAAATAATATCTTGAAATCGAGTCAGGAATACGTCTTTTGAAGGGATAGTCTATGCATATTCAATGCTATATCAATTTCGATTGTACCTGTCGAACTTGTTATCTCTGGTTGATCTTCAATAGAATATGATGTAGACGCAGATTCCTGCACTGTAACGAATAAAAAAGTTAGAACAAAGTCTATCAATAAATAGAAAATAAAACAATTAGCATAACAAATGGATATAAAATAATCTGTCTTAGGGCCGGTTGTTCCAACCTATTGGTAAGCTACCTAATAGTTAAATCATATATTTATCTTTGTCTAATGTAAAGGATAAACAAAGACATTATATATGGATTTAACTATTAGGTAGTTTACCAACAGATTGGAACAACCGGCCCTTATGAATGCACATGATATTTGTTGAAATATGCTACAAACTAACACAAATATCGTATAGAGAAGTATTATATGAAACAATAATAACAAATACAACATTATATTATCATTTTAATATACTAATATAATAGCGAGAGGAAGCAAGTGTTAGAAGAGAAGTTAAAGAACAAAAAAAATATATATATATATATATTGTGATACCTGTGTGTGCATCAAACAGATTGCAGTCTATTATTTCTTCATGGTTTACATCGTCTAAGATATCATCTTGTGGATCTGCAACATATATTTTCTTTCTTTTCCTTTCAAAACTATACATATACCCAGCAAACACAGAATTCTGTGTGTTTGCTGGGTATATATAATATATACATATATAAAACATTTTGTAACAAACCGAAATTCTCTTCGGGCAATTGCGCTGTATTGCTAAGCGTCCAGAGAAACTCCTTCAATGTAAATCTGTAGAAAAGCGATGAAAGTTAAATATATGTTAATATATTTTATATTATATATTGTGTGTATATGTATATATATATATATATATATATATATATATATGTGGTATAATTTATATTGAAAATTTGAAAAAAATTTATTAATCAAAATTTAAAATCATTTATGCGTTTATTACTTTATTTATGTCCACCTGATAATGTCTTAAAACTTAAAACTTAAAACTCTTAGTCTTAAACTCTTAAATATAGCCATAAGAGAATCTAAAACCTAAAACCTTTTCTCCAGTCGGAATAATCTGCTCAGGTGGTAATAACTATTAACTATTTAATATTTAACTAATAAAAAGCCGTATACACTATTTACTAATTTACCCTTATCGCGCAATTTGTACATATATACGATGAGCTTGTCGAAAACACCTGCGACGCAATCTACACTAACAATAAAATTAATTATCATATTATTATTCATTTATTAATTACATATATTTATAGTTACATATTTTTCAAATATTTTATATTTTTCATAAGAAATATGAGCATTTCTGCATTATCTGGAAGTAATCTATTTCTGTCTTCTGTATAAACGGCTGCTGCGGCGCTAAATAACCTTTCGGAGTTTACAGAGCTTGGAGGGGCACTGCAGTATTTGAGAAATAATATTTTTAAATTTGGAAATTCTGAAGCGTGAGTTTTCCACCATACTACTGGGTCTTCCTGTCGCGTTATTAAAGGCATGGCAAGATATTTATCTATTTCTGCGGTGAATACAATCGTTTTTTTCTTCGTTCTATCGCTGGGTTGTCTATTGAAGTTTTTTTCCTCTTCTGTGCTTGTGTCAACACTGTCAACATCTGATTTTGACCCATTCGCGATTTCGTCGAAACATTGCCAAATACTTTCATGAGCTGCATCATGAAGACTTTCAGAGAAAGACGGTCCATTATCATTATCAGTAGTTTTATCCTTGGAATTGGAAATATTTTGTTCATCGTTGCTTCTAGTCCTACTATTGATAGCAAGAAGCTCGTTAAGGATTAATTTTTTTACTTTGACTTCATCTTTTAAAAAGCGAGTTTTGAAACGTGGATCCAAAAATGTAGCGTGTGTAAAACAACAGCTTTCTTGAATATTTTTTCCAGAAAAGTTTAAAAATCTCTTTTTAATTGATTTTTTTAAATCCTTTTTTATAATCATTATATCCTTCTCTTGAGATTGAGTGCGTTTCGACAAGTAAGATTGAAGAGTAGCTATTGACGGTATTACATATCCAATGCTTTCATCATCGGCACTGGCAATCTTTGTTATTTCTTCTATTGGTTTTAAAACAATAATTATATTTCCAATTAAATGCCATTGCTGTGCATCAAGAGTAGAAATATTATGTTCCGTTGCATATGCAGTGACAGCCTGTTTTTGCTCATAAAGGCGTGACAGCATATAATATGTCGAATTCCAACGTGTGACAACATCCTGTATTAACTTATGAGTCGGAAGTTTTAATTTTTCTTGAATTATTTTCAATTTTGTGCAGGCCTGCGATGAATGACTAAAGTGAGATACAATTTTGCGACATTTTGCTATAATATCAACAATTTTTCGTTGCACAAAAATTGCATCATGGATAACCAGTTGCAATGAATGTATAAAACAACCGACAGATTCTGCAACTGTAAGATCTGCAATAAAACAAAAAATAATTAATATTCCTATTAGTTTATGTATATAATGTATATATAATATATAAATATTAAATAATAATAAATATATAAGTTACCTATTCCGCAAATCATGTTGGCAGCGTTATCTCGTACAATCACATGGATTTGATCAATACTAAGATTCCACTCTTCCATAATATTGTTGATTATATCAGCAATATTGCCACCAGTATGACTGACTGGGAAATGTTTAACTGTCAAAGTATATATCTCTTTTTTAAATGTGTCGGCAGAAATATAATGCGCTGTTAAACTTATGAATGATTCATTGTTTACAGAACTGGTCCAAATGTCTGTAGTAAAAGATATATATTTTGCAGTACATAGTTTAGCTTCCACTTGAGCTCTTATCTCTTTATATATTTCTGGCATTAGTGTTCGTGAAAAATAGGTTCTACTTGGCAAATTATACCGTGGTACTATATATTTTAAAAGTTTTGAAAATCCTTCTCGTTCCACTAAAGCAAAAGGTTCTGCGTCTAAAGTCATCATCTCGCCTGAAAAAAATGCTGTTATCATTAAATAATATACTGCTTGTATTCAATTTATATTAAACTGATCTCTGGTGAAATATATGCATGTCATTTTGTCATTGATACATGATACATTGTGTCAAAGTTTTAACTTTTAAACAAAGACAAACATTAAATTTCTATGAATTTTCATGCTTTTGAAATATATTAATTTCAGCGTTTACGATCGTAATAATTAAATAATGCAAGTTTCTATTTCGTTGAAACTTAAATTTGTTCATCAGAGTTTGCATTGCAAATTTGAAGTTAATATATTTACTATTTACAGTATTTACACTATTTAGTATTTAATTTACAGTATTTACTTACATATTTTACGTGATATAGCTTTCGCTTTAGGATCATTAATATTCCATTGTTTATTGCGATTGATGGTCATTTGCAAAGTAGGTTGATGTTGTTTATGTGTATGTGTATTATGTTGCTCTTGCCAACAAAAATTTTCATCAGGATCAGGATTATCAACATCGAGATCAGCATCAGATATACATTTCTCAGTCGTATCACTCGTATCTACTTTATTTTCAGTTTGGGGTTTACATACTGTAACTGCAGGATGTTTGTGCTTAACATGATTCCACAATGGCTTTGTACTAAATAATTTTGGTGTTTTCCGACGAATAATTTTGCTCGATAAAGATTGTTCACGGCACAGCTGACATTCTGCTGTCGTTTCATTATCACTGGAAACTTTGAAATATTTCCAAATACTTGACTTGAAGTTAGCCATTGCAATTCAATTATTCAATATTCATATAAATTAATTTGAGTCCGTCTACACTTCTACTTCTAGTTTCAACTGTTTCAAGTTTTAAGATATCTTATTTAGAAACATGAAACTTAGAGGTTAGACATTAGAGACTTAGAGACTAGAGAGCATGAAGAATGTGTACCAAACCAACTAACACAAAAGTCCACCGTGTACGTGTGAGTCCCGTGAGACGAGAGCGCAACCTTGAGGAGCATTAGTAAACTACTGCTCGGCTCGGCATTCGGTCGCATTGGTCGCGTTCGGCAGACCAAGCCGCTCAGTAGCAGTCGAACGTGATTGGCTCTTACTTTTAGAACCAACCAATCAACACGGAGTGTTGATGTTGATAAGACAAACACAACAGTTGTGTCTGCTAAACGCGCCCATTTTTTTTTACGCATCGCCCATATAAGGCCCGGTGTCCACGATGCAAGAACTGTGTCCAAGTTTCGATTTAAGCCAATCAACTTGCAGCTCTTACAGAAAAGTAGCAGTTTTATTGGCTTAAACCGAAACTTGGACACAGTTCTTGCATCGTAGACACCGGGTTTAAGTCCAGGCTCCTTTTCTCTACTCTATTCTTCATGCTAGAGACCTAGAGAGTTAGAGACCAGACTCCAGGGCAGAGAGCTTCTAGGAGAGAGATAAAGGCTCTTTAGGTTAGACAAGTGCGCGTTTAAACGAAAGCACTAGGGACAAAATCACAAAATATGCAACTAAAAGTACGAGCGAAAAATACTTAAAAAAATATAACTAAAATTTTTTTAGAAATTAATACCGGATAATCCGGCAAATATCCGGTATCCGGCCAAAAAATTATCCGGCCGGATTATCCGGTATCCGGTTTCACGTTATTACCGGATATCCGGTATCCGGTATCCGGCAATTTCTGTATCCGGCACATCTCTATATAAAACAATTACCTTGAACGTCAGAAAAAATATTAATCGTCGCGTCGCGTAAAGAGTCACGGTCGGTCTCGCTCCGCGCGTACTTGGCGCGAAACACTACCGTGTCTCTTGATATAAGTTAACTGACTGTAACAGCGCGCTGAACGCACTGTCTGCACTGCGTGCAGTACACACACGTTATCGAAACGTTATTAAAATTTTTTTTTACTTAATTTAAATAAAATGTTTTTGATATTCAAATACTCATATGAATTTATTCATTATTTTCAAGTCTTACATTTAAAAATAAGATACATAAACATTTCATATGTTATATTTTTCCCTGTTTTTTATATTTTAAGTTTTAATATTTTTTTCTATATTCTTGGCATTGCTCATTAATATTTATAATTTCTACAATTTTTATTCTCATTTATATTGTAGAATATAAATTATGTTAATCCTTAAATATTTTTTATCTTTATCTTACATCTGATTGAATTAATAATATTAATTTACTAGCTGGTTACCCGAGCTTCGCCTTGGAGGACATATGTAATAAGACACGCAAATAGTCTCTCTCTCTCTCTCTCTCTCTCTCTCTCTCTCTCTCTCTCTCTCTCTTCGGCGACTTCCACTGTTGCTGCATCTTCCGGCTCAGTCGTTGTTACCTTGGCCTCGAGTGCCGTGCGCGATATGGTTATTTCAAAAAAGCGGGCAAAGGGTGTTCTCAAATGTAAGGATGTATGCGGTGGTAACTCAGATCGTTACATTTATGTAAACAAGTTGTTATCCAAGAGCACTTACGACATGTTACAACGGGCTAAGAGTGCTGCTAAAGAGAGGTCGTATAAGTATGTCTGGGTAAGGAATGGTCAAATATGTGTTAGGTCTTCTGATGGTCAACCGGTTATTCATATTGATTCCGACACTGATCTAGCAAAGCTTATCTGACTGGTCCGACCGGCTCGTCCCTTGTTCTTTGATCGTTCGGCTTAATTAACATGCAATTCTTCTGGGATACGTTTTGCTGAACTCAACGCTTATTCCTTTCGTGGACATATAGACTTGCTTGCACGTGAAATTGGATAACATTGTTTCTGGTATAGAACTTCTAGTGCTTTCATTCCTTATTATTAGTTCGTAAATTGCGCTGCGCCTTAGTTCTTAGTTTATATACACTATTTAGTTCTCTTTAGTAATACTGCTCCTTATCTTATTCTTTTTCACTGTACTTATTATTAGTTAAGTTGCGTTAGTTCTTAGTTTTTTACAGGGTATATTATTGAGATTGCTGCTGCTTGCCTTATGAGAGAGAGCATGCACATCATACTAACTTCTGACCGCTATATTTCGCTTTTGTTTATATCTTATTATATCTCTGCATCTTGTAACTGCTATATTATTGTAATTGCGATATTATTGTAACTGCTATATTACTTTTTTTGCCCTTTAGCCTTTGCTTGGGCATAATAAATTATCTCTCTCTCTCTCTCTCTCTCTCTCTCTCTCTCTCTCTCTCTCTCTCTCTCTCTCTCTCTCTCTCTCTCTCTCTCTCTCTCTCTCTCTCTCTCTCTCTCTCTCTCTCTCTCTCTCTCTCTCTCTTCTTTCTCTCTCTCTCTCTCTGTTCTATCTGCATTCGTAGGAAATGTAAACAATTGTTTTCTTTAATATTAAAGAAAACAATTTTTACATTTCCTCTTGACGGAAGAGACCACCACCTTCTCGCGGTTTCCGTTGAGCAACAATATGTACGTTGCCCATGCATTTATTTGAGAACAATACAATAAAATTTATCTTATTGTTGCAAAAATAATTTATTCCTTTTTTAAATTTTATATTACATGTATTTACTATTAACAAAGTAATTATACTATTAAAATAATATTTCTAAAACAAACAATATATAATTTAATGTTTCATTTCACTTTTCTTGTGTTAACAATAATTTATTTTCTAAATTAATAACAAGAATTTTTTAGAAGAAAGCGTACATATTGGCCAAGAGTGGATTTCTATTATTTACGCTTTTTCTGTTTTTTATTTCTTTACTTAATTTATATAGGTTATTTTCAGAATAAAGATAATATAATTTCGTTAGACATCATTTATGTAATTAATAAATTTTACTAACATTTTTTGCTATTAGTTTCATTACTTTTAAATAATTAAGAGACACACGATAGTGTATCGCGCCTAGTGTGGGAAGGGATATTATATTGTCATCTGCAATGTCTTAATATATATATTTTATTCATAAATCAACATCAGAAGGGATACGCGAGACATAATAGACGAGCCAAGTCAGCCGACGCGCTAACGCATACGACTTTCGATGAACCGGCTATGGCTATGCTACGACTCGCGGAAGAACGAGACATCCGAGTGTATGTCTGCGCTCTTCTACCCGCCCGAAGCTGGCCGAGCCGCCACCGAGCGCCCAGCGCACACGTACACGGCTCCGTCAGCTGTGTGCGTGTCCCCCACCAGGCGCGCAGGCAGCGGGCAAAACAGCACCATTGGCATCCTTGAGACCGCCTCGTGATTTATATAATATAACACAAATAAAATAAAATATATAATACTTTACTTCTCAACAAAATTAAATCACTTACCAAAATGCAAAATTTTTACAGGATAGGATTTCTTCTTCTCGTCTTTTTCGTTGTTCCACCATAACTTTGTTACACATCCTACCTTTCTTTTAGTACGTGAAATCATGTCAGTTTTTACCACAGAAGAGGTCCCTTCCTCTCCACTATGTTTAGGCAACCAAAAAACCAAACAGTGAGTACCTATGGTCTCATTATTTCTTGATTTTGTACTCATTTTAGCGCTGATACTGATTACCACGAACTTGTTTACCACGAACACAGGCATAATTTTTTAGTAAACAAATGCAGTGATGCGAGAAATCAGACGCGAGTGTAATATGGTGCGGTGTTCAACACCATTCGTACCACGTGTGTACGACTTTTGGTTGTGCCGTATGAGGTTGTACCTGCACATAGGATGCGATGACACGTCATAATAAGTGATCAAGTAATAAAAAGTGAAAAAGTAGTAGTCACTCATTTAAATTGTAAAAAGCAATAGACTAGGAGAGGTCTGTCCAGCCAGTTGCCATTCATAAAGTTAATCATTTTTTAATAGGTAAGTTTCGTGTTTTATACCGATTATATTTGATAATGACTTTGAGAAAATAAGTGTGACTTTTAGAGCACTCTTGAAGATGCCGAAGTCGAGCCTCGAACTGGGTAAAACCTCAGTGTATAATCTGCGGAAACGTCTGCGCGCTGAAGTTGAAGAACACTCAACCTTCCAAAATTATGAAGATAATGAAGGGGAAGTGCAGATTCCAGGAACAGCAGAAGCTAACATAACTGAAGGTATTTTAAATAAATTATGTTACTGGCTGTGTGGTAATTTTTACTTCGATTATACTCCATCGGATTACATACTTCGGTTTACACCACATTGCACAGTATCGGAATAGCATAGGAATATATCCCTCATGTTATATGAAGATCCACTGTATTGTATTATTTTTATTTATTTTTCTAAAAAAAGAGTCATCTGAAAATGATGATTCTCAGGATGGACATGAAGAAAATAATGCAGATCAGAGAAATGAGTATGCTGTACACGAAGATATTGATAGTGAAATGAGTGATGAGAGTAATGGTTCCAACAGTTCAGACCAAAATGAAGGAAATGAAGCTGGTAACAACCCACCCCTGTACGATCCACTTGAAGATTTGCAGGATGACATATCCAATGATGGCGATGATGACGACATTCGAAATTACGATGATGACGAAAATGATGACAATCGCCCTCTCTACAATGGTGCACCAATAATTGTTGCTGAAAGTATGGCTTTGATTCTGTCACTGATTTTAAATCATCTGTTACGTCCAACCCCGGGATTAATAAGAAAAAAACTGGGAAGCGAAGGAAAGGCTAGGCAGAGGGGTCGGGGTAAGGAAGGACGCAACTAGAAGCTTAAGAATATCGCTCGCAGGTACACGCTCTTAGGCGCGTGGCGCGAGCCCGAACGCACTTTTATGGCTCAGGAAGAGTCAACGTCCGTAAGGACGCTAGGACGTCTTCCGTGAGCGGTGCGATCGTCGGTCCTCTTTCGAGTCAGGGAATTTAATTCCTTTAACTCAGGATCGGACCTCGTGCGATTTCGAAGGATGATGGTACTGGGTTAGGTCTTATTTAAAATAAAGGAACATTTAATTAAATCTTAAAAACAAATTAAACATTTATTACAAATACTTGTTACTGACATTGAGTAGAGAATCAAACAGTTGAGATAAACGCAAACGGAGTGTATGTCATTTGTGTGTGTGTGTGTGTGTGTGTGTGTGTGTATTTAGACTAAATTAACATAAAAGGAAATAGGTAAGGGTTAATCTAAGGTGACTATTTCGGGAGGGTTAGGTTCATCGATGTCGATGGTGGAGGCGGTCGAGGGGGTCGGGGATGGTACCCTGTGTTCGACCGGAGGAGGGGGATTGGGTCTAACGGGGAGTATGCGGAAAGGGGGGACGCGGCAAACGGGGCGATAAGGTGCGGGAACGAGGCGAGACGGTAGGATAATAGGGCGAGATGGTATGACGGGGGGACACTGCTGTGAGGAACAGAGTTTTTCTGAGAAGCCTGGTAGGGGGGGGGTGGAGTGGCGAGACGCGGAGGATCTGTGTTATCTTGTTCCCGAGGGAATCCTGACCCTTGATTTTCGACTTTCTTTCGCGCCCGTTTGGTTTGGCGACGTCTCTCGTGTTTCGCGGCGTTTCGCGACTTCTTATGAGTGGGACCGGGCGAATCCACTACAAATTAGCGGATTGTTAATATTTAAATCCGTCAAGTGCGGGGAAGTCACCTCAGATTTTGGAGATTAAATCTAAGGAGTAGTTCGAGTCCGCCAACGAGTCAGCTAACTCAAAGCAATATATTTCGAGTCCACCGACCCAGCTAACCCAAAGCAGTGTACCCCGAGTCCACCGACGAGTCAGTTAACTCAGAGCAACATACCTCGCGTCCACCGAGCCAGCTAACCCAAAGCAACATACCCCGAATCCACCGAGCCAGTTAACTCAAAGCAATGGAGATTATTCGGAATCGACCGATAAATCGGCTAATTTGGAACAGGGGTAGTAAGAGGGATGGAAGGGTTATACTGAGAGACTTCCTTAACGGGTGCATATATAAAGAAAAAGGGGAGCTGATATATATATATATATATATATATATATATATATATAATATATACGTGAAATCATATATATATATATATATACGTGTGTGTGTACAGGACTTACTACTTGATGAGTTTGATGACACCGTTTGACGATTTGATGACTGCGCGTCGAAATGACCCTTGGTTGAGGGAAGAGACGGAGTCAGTTGTGTGTGGTCAGATGTGTTGCACTGACTCTAACGATAAGTGTTGAATCGCGACTCAAAAGCGGAAGAGATCACGATTGTAAAGCTGAGGAAAAAACACGAGACTAAGCTTGGGAGGCTTGAAGAGACTCGGAAGCTTTGGAGGAGGAGTGCCGCAATGTCAGGGTTTATATAGGAAAATGTAAGGAATGGAAGGGGTGGATTTTATGTGGGGTGTGTCTGGTTTTTATTTTTGGGACTTTTGGTTAGTGGGATTCTTCTAATTTTTATCTAGAGGGTTTTCTATTGGGCGAGACGTTTCTCACCCAAGAGCCAGATCTTAAGTTTTTGCCTATCCTAGAAAGCTAGAGACGGTTATCGATTTTTCCGGTTTTCCATTGGTGAGTCCCCTCGTAAAGCCCCCACTGTCTTATCGGGGGTGCAACCCAGCGATTCTTCCAGTGACTGATTTGTTTTCGGCTATCGCCGATTCCTCTTTTATTGGGGTCCCTTATCTCGCGGTCCCTGTTTTCAGTATCGACAGACAAATGTGTTTCATCCAATCTTTATTGCAGCTTTATTGCAAACAGAAACTTCCGCCACGTGCTCTTACGGATTTCTAAAAGCACGTTTTAGATCTTGTCTCTGTTTGTCGGGACATTGCGCGGCCAATTTTGGGCTAGTCGCGTGATGCGATAAGGATCCTAACCAAATTCTGTATGGGATTAAGGCTCTCCTCGGCGCGTCGTGTCGCCGGGTTTATAGCTATGTGCCAGACAAAATTGATAGAACCGACCACGCATGTCCTGTCTGTCAGTAGTTTGTCATCTGGAAGGTTGCTTTTAGTTGCCCAACCAAATAGGCATTTTGGTCATAAAAAGAAGGAATGTGAGGAGATCAAGGCTCACTCCCCGATCGATAACCGTCCGTGCTTAGTTTACCTATCATAATC
Source organism: Temnothorax nylanderi (assembly GCF_030848795.1). NCBI lineage: Eukaryota > Metazoa > Arthropoda > Insecta > Hymenoptera > Formicidae > Temnothorax > Temnothorax nylanderi. The sequence goes on along the minus strand of NW_027249763.1, from coordinate 31,226 downwards.
TTAAGCCCTAACTAGGCCCATAGGAATTTTCCGCGAAAAAGGGAGATCGTGGAATTTGCAGGACGTAACACCCCCCGCCTTAGACAAATGTTGGGGGTGTGTAACACAACATTTGCAGGCTAATTGATTGAGAAGCGATTTCCGTTTTTCGCAAGCTTTTTGGTTTCTGTTTAGAGAAGGAGGAAAGAAAAGGCGACCTCCATAAAATTCGTCCTTTATTTTTTGTCCTTCTGGTTTATGCTGTTGCCCGTATGTGTATGTATTAGATTGTTAGATCAAAGATTTTAAAATGGTAATGCACATTCAAACGCAAGAGGAATATTTTAATGTATACGTATATATATTTTTCTACTTATTTTGATAATATCTTAACGTTATTCGCAACGCGCAGGATTTCGGTTTATGTGAGGCTGTCTTCCTTCCTTTAACGGGGCAATAATGGTGCCATTACTAGCTAGAATGGGTTGTCCACGTGGCTGTCGTCCGTCCCAAAGCGTCCCCTTTTTTTGTGGCAGTTTTTCAACTGACCCTTGCGGTAGCCCCAAAACTACCTGTGTTTTTTTGTGTGCCTTGCCGGCTTGCTGACAATTTTTAATATATTTGTGACATATCGCAGGTTTAACACTTGCCATTTAATTATAGCTGGATTGCTATGTACTCCTCTGGTTGGGCGTGGTATCCTTACGGATTAGGTCGCTGAGGATGACAAAGGCTAGCTGAATTTGTTCAGCAGCCGTTTTGCATAGCAATGGTGGCAAGTTATGATAAGATAAATGAGATTCCCAAACGGAATAACTCATCGGGGTGCCATTGATAATCGACACAAAATTTTTTTTATTTAATTCGCGAGTTTTTTTTTCTCGCATTAGATAATTCATGGAAGGGAATGTGCTGGGACCTCGTACTTATTTGACAGTCAGGTGGCTATTTTTATGCTACTTGTATTTATATTTTATTAGTGTGCCCCTTTTTCTTTCTGTTGTTATTAATTTAGAAAGGAAAGCATCCTTACGCTATTTTTCGAAACTACCTACGCAATTATATTTATTTAAAATCTTAAGAAGAAGGGAACATAGTGAAGCTTAATCTAGATTATAAATGGCAAGGAAAATAAAAGATTAATTCGTATATGTCGAAATTAGGCGCAAAACTTGTTTATCGTAAGATACAAATATGAGTACATAAGGTTATTATAAGCGTAAAATATAAAATAAAATTTTATTACAAATTATAGGGTTGGAATTATGAAATAAGAATTATAAAAGTGAACGTCAAACACATGGTAATAAAAAAAAAGAAAGGAGAGAAAAAAAACTATTACGATTTGTGGAACTAAGATTAAGCTAGGGTTCGTATTTGTGTGCATCCCTTGGTTTTTAGAAAGAGGAAAGAAATAGGCGACCTCCAAAACCCCTTCCTTAATTCTTTCGTCTTTCTTTTACAGAGTGAGAGTTAAAAATTAATATAATATTCTGTATTAAAATTATTATTATTATTACTATTACTATTATTTTTATTATTGTTTTTTATTTTTTATGTGTATATATAAAAAAAAGGTATACATGCATATAAGTTTCGGACGTGAATATCATACGGAAGTAAAGTTATAATTATCCTGGAAAGGAAATATATATATATATATATACTAGCTGATTACCCGGGCTTCGCCCCGGAGAACATATGCAATAAGACACACAAATAGTCTCTCTCTCTCTCTCTCTCTCTCTCTCTCTCTCTCTCTCTCTCTCTCTCTCTCTCTCTCTCTCTCTCTCTCTCTCTCTCTCTCTCTCTCTCTCTCTCTCTCTCTCTCTCTCTCTCTCTCTCTCTCTCTCTCTCTCTCTCTCTCTCTCTCTCTCTCTCTCTCTCTCTCTCTCTCTCTCTCTCTCTCTCTCTCTCTCTCTCTCTCTCTCTCTCTCTCTCTCTCTCTCTCTCTCTCTCTCTCTCTCTCTCTCTCTCTCTCTCTCTCTCTCTCTCCTCTCTCTCTCTCTCTCTCTCTCTCCCTCTCCTCTCTCTCTCCCTCTCTCTCTCCCTCTCTCTCTCTCTCTCGTAAGTATCGATAGTATATCGTAAGTATCGTAAGTATCGCTCTCTCTCGTAAGTATCGATTGTGGATCGCTGTGTTCTTGCTCCTGCTTTGAGTGGATCTATTTTCTGCCGTGAGCTGCCTTCGGGCCTTTTTTGTTGCAGATTTAAGCAAGTCTTTGTTGCTTGTCACGCGCCTTATTTTTTCTTGGAGATTGCCACCTAATTTCGGGTATTTTCGTGACAAGTAGCATTTTGCGTCCTAACCTCGTTCTTGGAATCATCGTGGAATTCTCGGAGTTGCCCGTGTAAAACCTCGACCCTGCTGCGCATGCGCCTGGTGATCTGCTCTTTCTGCATCTTACTTTTCTTGGGTCTGACGTGTGTGCGTAGCTGATCTGCGTGGCCTGCCTGGGCTCTTGATTGGTCGTGTTGACTGCTGCTGCGCATGCGCCAATCGTTACCGGCTTCTCTCTGCATCCTATCCCCGTTCGCGTGCTGCCTGATAGCTGATTGGCTGCCGTCCGTGCATGTGCCTATTGTCGCCGGGCATCTGTATATCTGTCTCACTGCTAATTGGCTACCGTCCGTGCGTGTGCCTATCGTCGCCGGGCATCTTTATATCTATCTCACTGCTGATTGGCTACCGTCCGTGCGTGTGCCTGTCGTCGCCGTGCATCTTTATATCTATCTCACTGCTGATTGGCTGCTGTGTGCGGCACCGTGCCTGCGGATTTATATGACTTTCACATCTAATTGGTGACTTGTGCTTGAGGATCTATGTGACTTTCACATCTAATTAGTGACTAACTGCATCGAACTATACTGCATCTCGGGGATGCAGCCTGCGTGCACTAGGTGCAAGAAGTCGATAGCAACTACTTCGGTTGAGTGCGAGTGCAAGAGAGTTTTCCATCCTGGCTGTGTTAAGCCATACTCTGTCTATAAGTACGCTGATACTTGTTGCAAATTATTATCCACTTCATTAAATTTACCTCTTACACCTGAGGTCGAAAAAACAGTGCAGTTATTTGATTTAAATATGGCTACTCCTGCTTGCACTGGCACTCAGTCGCAGTCTCATAGTGACATCTCAACAAATGATCTCCTGCGTCAATTGACGGATCAATTGAAGGCGTCGGAGGCTAGATTTTTCACTTTTGCCAAGGAGCAGGAGGCTAGATTTTCCGCTTTCGTGAAGGAGCAGCAGAGTACGAACAATGAGCTTAATGAAAAGCTTAATAAGCTTAATTCTATTGCGATTTGCGTCGAGCGGAATAATCAGCGCATTGCTACGTTAGAGCAGCAGTGTGCTGCTCTGTCAAATGAGATCGGCGAATTGAGGGGTGATCGTGGAGCCTCTGGCTCTTCCTTGCAGAGTCAGTCTATGAATGAGATTATTGTATCTGGAGTGCCGGCCACAATGTCTATCACCCCCTCGGCATGCGTGCGAAATGTGTTTGTGACCTTAGACATCCCTGATCTGTCTTGCCACATTCTCGATATCAGGGCTGTCGCTCGGAAGCCTTCGCCGGTGGTGCTGCATGGTAGACCTTTGCCCGTCTCTGATACTATTTCCTTGATTGTCACTTTAGCTTCGGGTGCTGTCCGTGATGTTGTGATGGCCAAGAAGCGTGCACGGCGCACGCTGAGGCAGAGGGATGTTTGCGACAATGACTCGGATCGGCGTGTACATGTAAACGAGCTGCTACCTAAATTCATTTACGAATTGCTTCAACAGACAAAGCGTGTAGCCAAAGATAAGTCTTACGCGTATGTCTGGGTGAGGGATGGTTGCATCCGTGTCAGGCGCTCTGACGGTGAGCCCGTAATTCAGATTTCCTCCATGGCTGATCTTGATAAGCTTGTTTGATGTGTGCACGCCGGTCGCTCTGCGTTGTCTGATCATGTAATATCACCATTTGCGCATCGTCGCTCTGCCTCGGGGACCATTCAATTTCGTGTGGCCCAATTTAACGCCAATTCTCTGCGTGGTCATATTGATTTCATCAGACTATATTTTAATACCAACCACTATCATGTAATTTCTGTGTCTGAAACTTGGCTTCATGCGGGCGTTTCTGATGACCTTGTGGCTTTAGATAACTATTTTTTGTTACGTCATGACAGAGTGGGGCGAGCGGGCGGTGGAGTAGCATGTTATATAAGCAAATCGCTTAAAGTCAAAATTGTGGCTGTCTCCAGTAATCTTTATGATAATTCACCTGAGTATCTAATTATTGAAATACGCTTTCCAGATGGTGAATCAGTGCTATTCGCGTCTATTTATAGAAGACCTAAGGGCCTCCTCTTTCATGACTTTGTCGAGACATTAAATAGATACTCACACCTGTATAAAAATGTACTGATTGGCGGAGATTTGAATTGCAATTTGTCATCGACCAGTTACGAGGCGAACTACTTACGCGAGCTTATGTTCAGCTTATCACTGCACATTATTAATTCTGAACCTACCCATCACACGGCTACCTCAGACTCATGGCTTGATGTTTTGATTATTGATGATGCTGATAAGCTTTTATCTTTCGCTAAATCTCAGTGTCCTTTCATAGCTGGTCATGATATAATAGAGTTATCTATGTTACTAAATTCTAATTCGATATCTGAGCGCACTATTTCGCGGCGAAATTACAGGAGTATTGACTGCTCTGAATTCTTGGATTACCTTGTATCCATCGCTGGTATAGTGCGGGCAGAGGTTGATGAAGTGTCTAACGACATTGTTGTTGACAAATTCTGCGAAGTGATGTCTCGCAACCTGTTAAAAGCACTGGATATTTTTGCTCCCATTCGTATATTTACAATTAAGAAGCCTCCAGTGCGGTGGCTCACGGGTGATCTTAAAGCTCGGATGCGTACTCGCAGTCAGCTATATAAGCAGGCAAAACGCTCCAATAGTCTACTTAGATATGCTACTTATAGACATTTTCGCAATCAGCTTAATGAAGATATTAGACGCGCTAAAAGTGTATTTCAATTTAAATCTCTTGAAAACATCAACGATCCTTCAAAACTTTGGAGAGAACTTGCTCGTCTTGGTCTAGTAAAGTCAACTCTGGTCTCACCTTTACATTTTTTTACTCCTGATCAATTAAATTCTTACTATGTTTCGGTTTCTGCTACTCTGTCACCTTGCTCATTTACTGACTTTATTTCTGCTATTGATCTGGTCTCTCGTCCATCTCAGCGTCCTGAGTTTGTTTTCTCTGTTATAACGTCGGATATGGTCTATAAGCTAATTTCTATGGGACCTCTTCATTCTTACGCGTCGGGTGTGGATGACTTACCTCTCTACATTCTGCGAATGGCTTGGCCCGCGATTTCATCGTGTCTAACCGCGCTGCTCAACCGCTCACTGGAAACCTCTTCTTTTCCGTCTCAGTGGAAGCGGGCGCTTATCCGTCCTCTCTCAAAGATTCGGACTCCTTTATCCCCATCTGATACGCGACCGATAGCTAATCTGCCCGAACTATCGAAAATACTTGAAAGGATCGTCGCTTCGCAGATCACTGATTATTTAAGCAAGTACAATCTCATAAATCCCAGACAGTCTGCGTATCGCCCGAGTCATAACACTCAGTCAGCACTTCTGCGTGTTTGTGATGAGATCAAGAAAGCGATTGACAACGGACTCGTGTTGATTATGATTTTTTTCGATTTTAGTAAAGCGTTTGACACTGTTCCGCATCTTCAACTTCTCATTAAACTTAAAGAGTTAGGATTTTCTGACCCAGTCCTTATATGGATTTATTCATATTTGACAGGCCGTTCTCAGGCTGTGGTTGATGATGCGGAGGGTCTTTCGTCTTGGCTTTTTACGTTGTGTGGAGTACCGCAGGGATCTGTACTGGGACCACCTTTATTTTCCTTGTACATAAATGATATCAGCAGAGCACTGTTGTATTCAGAACATATGATATTCGCTGATGATGTTCAGATATATCGAGCGTGTCCACCCTCTGATATTCTTCATAATCTCAATTTGATCTCTAGGGATGCAAACGCCATCTTTGATTATGCCTCGGTAAACGGTTTGAAACTGAACCCTGCCAAATCCAAAGTGATCATATTCGGCAGCAATAGAAACGTCAATAATATTGATCTCAACCTTCTACCACCTATCACAGTTAACAACATACCTTTACCATTTGTCAGTGAGGTGAGGAATTTGGGAGTAGTTTTTGAGTCCAATCTCTCTTGGAGGAAGCACATTTCGCTTGTTTCGCAAAAAGTCCATTGGGCGTTATACAAGCTTAAGTTTAACAAAAACTCTCTCTCCACTGAGCTTAGAATTAAACTTGTGACGACATTAGTTCTACCTCATTTGGATTATTGCTGTCTAGTTTATCATGGCCTAAGTGAGGAACTGAACACCAAACTACAGAGACTCGTGAATTGTGGTATTAGGTTTATTTACAACTTGCGACGAGATGAGCATGTTACTCCGTACAGACGTCGCCTGGGATGGCTTTCAGTCAAAAACAGACGGCTGTATTTTCTCGGATGTCAGATATATCGCATACTTTATATGTCCTCACCTGTGTATTTAAGTGAGCTATTTACACCTCTTGACTCATCGCTTAGGAGATCTGAACGATTGGCTACTTCTTCAACTCACATTTTTCATATTCCAGCTCATACAACAGTTACTTACAGAAACTCTTTCCAGCTTTCGTCCATTTATTTCTGGCATTCTCTTCCAAGCAATATTACATCGGCTTCGTCTCTTGCATCCTTTAAGTGTCTTCTTCGTGCGTTTCTGTTTTCGTCTGAATCAGAGTGACCGGTTTTTAGTCTCTGTCTGTCTGTGCAATATTTTTCCGTTAGTTTTAAGTAGTGTTAAGTCAGTTGTATTTTGCGTTGCGCACTTTTATTAGTTTTAAGTACTACTGTAGGTTGGTTTTTTCTTTTTTGCTTTTGCCTTGTAGTTCTTTTAGTTTAAGCATTAGTTTTAAGTTTAATACTTATGATGCAATATGTTTATCATGCTTCTATTTTCCTTTTCTGGGTCAATATTATGTTGCATTCTATGTCTTTGCTATATTGTATATTTGCCCTATAGCTTATGTTTGGGCATAATAAATAATCAATCAATCAATCAATCAATCTCTCTCCCTCTCTCTCTCTCCCTCTCTCTCTCTCTCTCTCTCTCTCTCTCTCTCTCTCTCTCTCTCTCTCTCTCTCTCTCTCTCTCTCTCTCTCTCTCTCTCTCTCTCTCTCTCTCTCTCTCTCTCTCTCCTCTCTCTCTCTCCCTCTCTCTCTCTCCCTCTCTCTCTCCTCTCTCTCTCTCTCTCTCTCTCTCTCTCTCTCTCTCTGTGAGTATCATTGCTTGTCTCTTCTCTTTGCTCCTGCTTTAAGTGAATCTATTTTCTGCCGTAAGCCGCCTTCGGGCCATTTTGTTGCAGGTATTAGCAGGTTTTTTGTTGCTTGTCACGTGCTATCATTATCTTTCTGGTGCTTGCTACCTAATTAGAAGCATTTCTGCGGCAAATATCATCGCTTGTTCTAACCTAATTCTTGGCTGTTCCTGTGGAAGACGTTGATCTCAGCTGCGCATGCGCCTATCGTTGCCGATCTTCCCTATCTACATGCTATTTTCTGAACACGTGCTATCTAAGTGACTGCTGACTCTGCGATATTTCTTGTGATCTATACGGAACACTCTGATCGCGGATCGATACTACAGAACTCTACTTTTAAGTGATTAAGCGATTGTAGATAACACATGCAGCGTACGTGTGTTAAGTGTACTAAACGGATTGCTGGTGAATCTGTTTCATGTGCTGAGTGTCATAGAGCATTTCATCCGGGTTGTGTCAAAGCTTACGTTGGTACGAAGTCCGCTAGTGCTTGTTGTAAATTACAATTTTTAAATATGCCATTTACTAAAGTACCTAACATTGTTGATGCCTCGCTTGACGGTGCACGTATGCATTCCACTACGCATGACACTATGTGTGACACTGTACATGATTCCACCAATGATCTTTTGCGTCGATTGATTAAGCGGATGGATAAATCTGATGCGAAGTTTTCTTTTTTCATGGATGAATTAGATGCGAAGTTTTCTGCGTTTATTGAAGGTCAGCAACGTACCAACAAGGAACTAAGTGATAAACTCAGTCAATTAAATCGGCTTGCTGACACCGTTGGTCAGAATAGTCAGCGCATTGCGAAATTGGAGCAAGATAACGCTGAACTTATTCGCGAAATTCACGACTTGAAATCTGCTCAGTCATTTCAGGGATCTCATGGGGGAAATGAGTTAATCATTTCGGGTTTACCATTGGCGTTATCTGTTGCTCCATCTGAGCTTGCCAGGAATGTGCTAAAGGCATTGGACGTTCCTGACTTGTCTTGCCATATTCTCGGTGTCAGAACTGTTAAGAAGGCACTGTCGGCGACTTCCACTGTTGCTGCATCTTCCGGCTCAGTCGTTGTTACCTTGGCCTCGAGTGCCGTGCGCAATATGGTTATTTCAAAAAAGCGGGCAAAGGGTGTTCTCAAATGTAAGGATGTATGCGGTGGTAACTCAGATCGTTACATTTATGTAAACGAGTTGTTATCCAAGAGCACTTACGACATGTTACAACGGGCTAAGAGTGCTGCTAAAGAGAGGTCGTATAAGTATGTCTGGGTAAGGAATGGTCAAATATGTGTTAGGTCTTCTGATGGTCAACCTGTTATTCATATTGATTCCGACACTGATCTAGCTAAGCTTATCTGACTGGTCCGACCGGCTCGTCCCTTGTTCTTTGATCGTTCGGCTTAATTAACATGTAATTCTTCTGGGATACGTTTTGCTGAACTCAACGCTTATTCCTTTCGTGGACATATCGACTTGCTTGCACGTGAAATTGGATAACATTGTTTCTGGTATAGAACTTCTAGTGCTTTCATTCCTTATTATTAGTTCGTAAATTGCGCTGCGCCTTAGTTCTTAGTTTTATATACACTATTTTGTTCTCTTTAGTAATATTGCTCCTTATCTTATTCTTTTTCACTGTACTTATTATTAGTTAAGTTGCGTTAGTTCTTGGTTTTTTACAGGGTATATTATTGAGATTGCTGCTGCTTGCCTTATGAGAGAGAGCATGCACATCATACTAACTTCTGACCGCTATATTTCGCTTTTGTTTATATCTTATTGTATCTCTGCATCTTGTAACTGCTATATTATTGTAATTGCGATATTATTGTAACTGCTATATTACTTTTTTTGCCCTTTAGCCATTGCTTGGGCATAATAAATTATATCTATCTATCTATCTATCTATCTCTCTCTCTCCTTCTCTCTCTCTCTCTCCCTCTCTCTCTCTCCCTCTCTCTCTCCCTCTTCATATACTTTTCTACCCCTAATTCTACCCCTATTTCATATACTTTTGGTAGAAATTTGATCTATAATTCTTTGAGATTCGGTCAATTATTTCTCAAAAAATTAGAAAAATTAAAAAAACCGGTTTCCAGGAAATCGGTAACGAAAAACTATACATTCTATAACACTCCCCGGGAAATTCTACCCCTATTTCATATACTTTTGGTAAAAATTCGGTCAAATAGTTCAAGAGTGTATAAAGGACATACATACATACATACATACATACATACATACATACATACATACATACATTCATTTTTATATATATAGATATGTATTCGCATACATATATATATATGTGTGTGTGTAAAATTATAATACTAAGGAGAAGTCGTGTGAGTATAAGACAATAGTGTGTTTGTGACTTAAGATTATAGAAAGAAAGAACTATATTTATATAGGGGAGACCGGGGCCTAACCGTCGCCGGGGTTGAACCGTCAAATCAAATATCTCGGAACCTGTATATTGTGCGAACTCGCTATTAACATTGTAAACGCTGCTTATGGTACCCATGTGACCAACGGAGTTTCGGCAGGTTACCTGCCGTGTTATGATTTTTACGAGGGCAAACGTGTTTTCGGAAGGTGAAAGTTACATTTTCTGCGCGTGGAAATTTTGTAATATCTGCAATAATATTTGCTCTCCAAATCTCGAGGTACGCGATTATAAAGAGTAATGCATGCTGAACACGAATCCAGTGTAGTTTTTTCATTATCGTTGATGTCTAATATTTCGTGGGCGATCAAACCTGAAACTTGTGTTTGGGGTTAATCCGTCAGTAAGCAGTCCGGGTGCATTTCCAAGGCATTTCCGGGCATTTCCAGGCTCACTGCATATGGAATATGGATGAGACGGGAATTACAACCGTTTAGACACCGAATAGAGTCATCGGACGTCGAGGAGTGAAACAAGTCGGGAGAGTGACTTCTGCGGAAAGAGGAACGCTCGTAACTATTTTTTAATAATGTTTTGCATAAAAATTTTAAATAAATTTTTATATTTTTCTCTTAAAAAACAATTATTAAGATGTATCCTATCATTTTTCAGGATTAGATGTACGTATATGTATTGAAAATGCAGTGTGACGGTTAAACCCCGGCATTTTTGAGATTTCAATTTTTCCACCGTTGTCGTTTTTGCTCTATACCGGTTAAACAAAGCGACGTAGATAAAAATTTCCTATATAAATTTTGTAGCTAAAGGTTCACTCTTTACAGTGGTATACCACATTTAACTAAAATTATTTTTTTTTTGTTAAAAATCGGCACCGAAAAAAACTGACGGTTAGGCCCCGGTCTCCCCTACGCATACATATATGTGTAAAATCTAAAGAGAAATATATGCAAGGCCTTATTCGTGATTTACGTATATAAAATTTAATCATATATATAAAAAAAATTATTTTTTTTTCTTTCTTTCTTAATATATATATATATATATATATATATATATATGGGACATTCCATGTCAACCGGAACAGCGCCACGCCCAAAATTGGAGAGGGTTTAAAAATTTGTTTTGGGGTGCAAAATTTATGTAAACATATTAGCTTCCGAATACCGAGTGCGCATTTTAAAAAATTCAAAATGGCGGACTCAGTATGGCGCCTAGAATAAAGAGAGTCACACAATAAAAAGTTATAACTTGAAAAAAAAATTATAAAACCACAGAGTAAAATTTTGTTTTGCATCTAAATTGTGTGTTCATTCGTGTACTTTACGTTAGGTATATTGGATTTAAAAAAATTCAAAATGGCGGATTCAATATGGCGGACGAAAAATTGAAACTTAAAATTTGTAATTGAAAAAAATATGGTCATATTCTGCGTCAAATTTGAAGTATAAATGCCCTCTTGCGATTTTTCGATATAATGCATCCTTTTCGAGATAAAAATTTATTAATATCGAAGTGCTGATTAAACTTGGAAGACACGTAACTTGTGCACGTGATAGTAGGTTTTGGGGTCACTGAAAACAAATCTGATATGATGAATAATATGAAAATTCAAAACGGCGGAGTCAGAATGTGTGTGTGTGTGTGTGTGTGTGTGTGTGTGTGTGTGTGTGTGTGTGTGTGTGCGTGCGTGCGTGCGTGCGTGCGTGTGCGTGCGCGCGTGCGTGCGTGCGTGCGTGTGCGTGCGTGCGTGCGTGCGTGCGTGCGTGCGTGCGTGCGTGCGTGTGTGTGTGTGTGTGTGTGTGTGTGTGTGTGTTTGTATGCGCGTGCAAATTGATTGGTTCAGATATATGTGCAAAAGGAAATAGACCAATCCATCTCTTTATGCATATGCTTATGCACCTATGCAAGTTTGTCTGGATAGACTTTAAAAAAGCAGCGCCAAGTTTTTTACAAGAAAAATTTATTTATTTTATTTTAATTAAATATTTTTATTTTATAATGTTACCTCTTTAATTTTTTGTGATTAAAATGATTAAATGATTCTTTGTAATATTATAATTTTATCAAGGAGAATTAAAACTACTACCACTTGGGTTGATAGAAAGATCCTCAGGAATACAAAGATACATACCACTTGGGTTGAGTTAGGTAACACAATTTTGTTTTATTTTTTAAGAGTAGTTGCATTACAATTATTTTTCAAAGCAATATATATATTCTTTTTGTAGTTGGCGTAATTTAAAGATTTAATATATTTTTTTGAAATATATATATCACTTGGATTGAGTTTGGTAACGCAATTTCGTGATATAATAATAATTTTGTTAAGGTATATATATAATATATATATTCTTTCTTTGTAATTGGCGCAGTATTAAAAGATTTCACATATTTTTTTTTTAAATAGATACCACTTGTTATTTAGGTTTTTTCGAGGTAGATATCACTTGGATTGAATAAAGTAACAATTTTGTAATTTAATAATTTTGTGAGACAATTTTTGTGAGACAATTTTGTGAGACAATTTTTGTCAGACAATTTTGTGAGACAATTTTTGTGAGACAATTTTGTGAGATAATTCTTTGAAACGTTGTGAGTTTAAATATATTAATTATTAGGCCAGTTGGGTCGAACAAAAACAACTTCTGTTTTTAAAAATTTTGTTCAGAAAAATTAAAGCTACTATCACCTAGGTTAGAATAGATTTTATTTATTTTTGCATTTAAAATTAATGATACTACCACTTGGTTTTTTTCCGAGGTAACAACCACGCGTGTACTTGGCGCCCTTTTTTTACCTTTTTTGAAAAAGGTAATTTTGTACTGATGTGACATACATAGATATCGAATTCTTCATAATGCAATTATTGCGAATGTTTTATAATGACTTCATTGTTATTTTTGTCTACGGCACTTCCTTTTACGAGTTTACAGCTCCTTAATCCTTCTATTTCATAATAAGACCAAGGTAAAAATACAATAAAAAATTATTCTTTTGAAATTTGCCTTACAGTTTTAACTCAAAGCAACTATGCCAAAAAAAAGAACTCTGCGACTTATTAGGCAAATACTTCCAAATCATTCGTAATCGACGAAGAAAAGAATGTCCTACGTTAAATACAAATAGCGGCCAATCTTCTGTTCTGACAAAACTCTCGCCTGACTTACAATTAACATATGAAGATCCAATTGATACAAGAAATAATGAACATGAAAACATACATATGGAGGGGTTAAAGCCATAGTAGTGTAAGTCACTTTTTTTAACCTATCGAGTTAAGTTCATAGATGCAGTCTACACATGCAGATATGTTGAAAAAAGAAGAAAAAAAAAGTGGTCAAAAAAATTGACCTACACCACTATGGCTTTAACCCCTCCATATGTCTGTTGACGAAATCATTGCACTGCGAAATAGGGAAGTGGGGACCACGGAACGAAATAATGCATTAACTCAAAAAGTCCCTGGTGGTGCCCACAAGGCAGATTTGGATCTGCCTGAGAATACATTTTCCGCAGCATCTGTAGCTGAATGGGCCATAAACAATTCTGTTCCGCATAGCAGTGTTGACAGTTTGTTGAAGTTTCTAAGGACGCATCCTTGCCATGGAGATCTACCCAAAACCGCGAAAACACTGCTATCGACACCTAAGAAGAACAGTGTGGATCAAATGGACCCTGGCACTTATTGCCACTTCGGTCTCAGACGTGGAATCGAACAGTTTTTGGATAAGCATAGCCGTATGGCAAATTCAACTATTTTGCTACAAATTGAAACAGATGGCATGCCGATCTCGCAGTCAAGTTCCAATCAAATTACGGAAAACGCAAACCAGCATCAGCCAATATATTTCTCAGACGCTTTGTGGATGAAACCAAAGAGCTTGTGAATTCAGGAGTGATGTATCACGGCGCTCACTATACTGTTGAAATACATTCGATCGTTTGTGACGCTCCGGCGAAAGCATTTATATGTTACACAAAAGGCTACGTAGAGTACAATAGTTGCTCAAAATGCACTACGGAAGGGGTATACTTCCGGAACCGTATGACATTCCCAGACATTGAAAGTCCCAAGAGAATCGACGAAAGCTTCGAACAACAGCTTGACGAAGACTTCCACACTGGCACGAGTATTCTATTGGAAATACCAAATGCAAGATTAGTTTCAAAGGTTCCAATGGAATATATGCATTTGTGTTGTATTGGCGTGATGACAAAATTGATACGGCTATGGATAAACGGGCCCATTAAAAAAAAAGTCCGCTTATTCGAGACCCAAGTTACAAAAATATCTAATGCGCTCAACGATTTACGATCATATATACCTGTGGAATTTTCACGGAAACCACGTGGTCTTCATGGTCTGATATATCTCACTGGAAGGCTACAGAACTACGATTGTTTATGCTTTATATTGGTATTATAGTATTAAAGAATGTCCTGCCAACGAAGCTGTACAAGCACTTCATGAAATTGCATATCGCTCTCCGGTTACTGTGTACACAAAATACTGACCAAATAAACTTTGCTGAAACACTTCTGAAACAATTCGTGGCATTGCGCATCGTTTGGAACTTTATATGGGAATGAATTTATATCGCACAATGTTCACGGTTTGATCCATATGTCAGATGATGTTAGAAACCTTGGTCCTCTAGACACATATAGTGCATTTTCTTTTGAAAATCATCTTGAACAAATGAAGAAATTAATTAGAAAAGGAGAAAAGCCTCTCGAACAGCTAAGTAACCGCTACGCTGAAAGATTGTCATGCGGAGCAGCGATTGATTCACTGATAATATATCCCATTCTCAAAGGACAGCATAACACAGGTCCAGAACTACCCACGTGCGAAGGTTCACAATACCGGAAAATCGTCTCCGAACAGTTTATGATATCGACGAAAGCACCGAATAATTGTTGTGGCTTAAAAGACAACAGCATTGTTATTGTAGAAAATGTAATCCACTCTCGTGATGGAGTGTATGTTATTAGACGCAAATATGAAAAGGTGTGTAATTTTTACAACATTTGCGAATCTTCCCTCGTTGAGACATATAAAGTAAAGAAATTATCATCGCTAATGGCATGGAGCAGTAGTGAAGTGAAAAAAAATATATTATGATGCCGTTTAATAACTCATCTGTAGTTATGTCGTTGATTCACAGTCATTAGCGTAATGCTATTAGTTAACCGCCCTCATATTGTGATTATGTGAGCTCTATAATTATTGCTCGTGATCATGGACGTTCAATTGAGAAGAGCCCATGGCTTATTGTATGACATAAAAGGTCATATGTGGTAGGTCTTTTAGAGATAATATCTACAAACTGTTTCCCGTCCCTCTAATACAACGCCAAGTAAAGACAAGTTTTCTAATTATTGAGAGGACATTGAAAAGGACTGTCTGCCTTGCATTATATGGGACTTATTCAGGCCTAGCTTTCGCATATTCAATTCACAGTACAGAAATCTTACTGTGACCTCATTCACCATTTGCAACGAGCTCTGTCATTGTTTACCTAATAAAAGTTCCCATCATCATAGATTTTGAGTATTGGAGCAATCCGAACCAACTCTGACACCACATGAAGAGAGATTATTTACCAACATACGCAATGTCTATCAGATACGCTATTTGAGCTAAGTTTCAGTGTTAACTATTCGATTGTAGACGATAATACAGGTAAACCTTATTTGCGACAGGAGCGAAAGCGACAATTTCGAGTACCTACACCTGTGATAGAATTTGTGACCTGATTTGTCATCTGCACTGTAAATCTTGAACTATGCAATGTGTAATACCGGTACCAATGTCTTATTATAATTTTTCTATGTATAAATAAAAATACGTTTATTGACTCCCCTCAGGGTTGCAATGCGTTTTGTAGGGACGTTCCCAACCCTTTTATTCAATTCTCATCCAATACTACCCTTCTCCTCTCACTTAACCCTTTGGACCAACGGCTTAACGTCAGGTTCGTGAACTTGGAACCCCACTTTAAAAAAAATGATTTTTTAATACAGAAAATAATAGTATTTTGTTTGTGGTTAATTGTAGTGAACTTACTTTTGTTTGTAGTTGTACCGTTTGAGTAATAGTTGCGTTTAAACAATTCGCCAACTGTTAACTTTGTTAATTATCAAGATTTCTTAATTCCGTTTTTTCTATATGATTCAGAATTGTTTGTAGTTATTTGTAGTGATTTTTTTTATTGTGATTATTAATTTATTGATTGTTTTAAAAGAATTAAATAAATATTAAATCTTAAATCAATAAAGAAATGAGAAATTAGTGTACTTTCGTTTGTAGTTGTATCGTTTAAAAGTTACGATTGTTTAAACAATTCGCCAAGAGTTCACTTTGTTAATTATCAAGATTTCCCAAATCTGTTTTTTTCTATGTGCTTAAGAATCGTTTGTAGTTGTTTGTAGTAATTTTACTTTTGTTTATAATTGTACCGTTTGAGCCATAGTTGTGTTTAAACAATTCGCCAAGAGTAACTTTGTTAATTATCAATATTTCCCAAATCTGTTTTTTTTTCTATGTGCTTCAGAATCGTTTGTAGTTGTTTGTAGTAATTTTACTTTTGTTTAGAATTGTACCGTTTGAGTAATAATTGTGTTAAAACAATTCGCCAACAGTAAACTTTGTTAATTATCAAAAAGGACTGATAAACAAGGTCAAATTTTGCATCGCAATGGAACCTAAATCTATAAAATCTATAAAATCTAATCTGTAAAAATTCTTCTTTAAATCCTAAGAAATACGAACATAATTATCATTTATCCGAAATGGTGGAAAAATTGCGAAAATGGTGCATTAAGATATTAAACTTTAATATTGGTTTACATAGAAACCAACTGTCCGCTTTAAAAGTATTTTTTTTAGATTTCAAAAAATATTTTTTCAGTTTCTAATTTCTTAATTGATTTAAGATTTAATATTTATTTAATTCTTTTAAAAAAATCAATAAATTAATAATCACAATTAAAAAAATCGATAACAGTTAATTATTAGAAGCAAGTAACCAGTGTTCACACATGTTACCATGGAAGTAATACGTCACATATCGTGAGTTTCTTTTATGCGTGGCTAGATTAAGGGCCATTCCAGAATACGTTAGCTACTCATAAATGTCATAAATAAAACAGTATTGGTTCATATTTAACTTTAAAAAAAATTAAATTTTTTATAATTCGTATAGAGCAGATTGTTGGTTTCTATGTATTGTTGCACTCCGGCGGCTTTCGCACGCTCTCTAAGCATTCCCGCACTCGGTCGCGCGTTCACTCGCGATCCGCGGAATAAGGGAACACAGGTTTAAGAAACGTAAGGATGGTTTATTGCGTAAGTTACAATCGCAGAACGAGAACCGAAACGTCCGCTCGAGTTTCAGTGCGAAGGAAATCTGACAGCCGGGCTGTATCAACAACACATAGCAACGCCCGTTGCTAAAGACGCTCCGCGGCGGAAAATACCGGGTGAAGCTGCGAACTCAGCGCAAATGCAACACTGCCCCCCCGTTCCTCAGATTGTCGTCCCAACAATCCGGAAGGGCAGTTTCCAGGAGGTTCCATTCTCTTCGCAGGCTCCAGGGCTCTGAAGCGTTCCTCGCCCTATCCCGAGCTGTTGCTTCAGGATGTCGGGCATCGCCTCCACTGGGCCCAACCTGCTAACGAGACTTTTCGTCCTCTTTCCGTTCCTCGCCGTTACAGAAGGCTCTCTTCCTCTCCGGCTGTATTGGAATTTCATTAAAATCCCTCCTTGACGTAGTTCTCTTCACCGCCGCACTCCTCTTCCGCCGCAAACGCCGTCTCACAGAAGTCTTCGGATAAGGGGGGGGGGGGGAACTTCCTGAGGACCCATCGTCTCTAACCGAAATAACTATTCGTATTAGGACTCCCCTAGTCCCTGCCTCGGCATTCGCCCAAGTCCCTCGGAAAAACCTCAGTCGCAAAAACCGAGGGAGAGGCAGTCTTCTTTTAACTGATGGTCTCAAGATAACCATGAAGACTCCACTTCGTGTCCTTTAAGATCTTCCAATGGAGAAACGAAGATTCTCCCTTAAACACAAAAGAAACAATACACGCAGTAACACATATTAACTTTAAAGAAAAACTTTCTTAACGATAAATCGGGTTCCGATTCCTTTAGCTATTTCCTACCGTTCTCTCATAAAAAGGGGCTAACCTATCCGCATGTACTACCTTCTTTCTATGTCTGGGAGATTTTCGAATGCAAAATACTACATCACTTAATTTTCTTACAATCAGAAAAGGAACTTCCCAACTACTCTGTAATTTCGGGGCCTTCCCCTTTTCCCTTCGAGGATTATAAAACCACACTTTCTGATTTTCCCGAAAAAGATCCTTCCTGGCTCCACGATCATACCAGGTTTTTACTCTAGAAGATTTAGTTTCTAACCTATTTCTGACTATGGAATGAATCTCTTCCAACTTTTCCCTCAGTCTTTTGATAAAATCGCCCTCTGACTTAGGGCTTTTCTTTCGAAGTCCCGGAGGACTGCCTTGTAGTAAATCTAAGGGCAACTTAAGATTCCGGGCACAATACATCTCCGCAGGAGTTACGCCCGTGGTCTCATGTTTTGAAGATTTGTAAACCAAAAGGAATAAGGGAATCCACTTATCCCAATCTCTTTGATTTTCGGAGATAAATTTGGCTAAATAGTTTGTAATCGTCTGGTGTTGTCTCTCAACCTGCCCATCAGATTGCGGATGTAACGCGGTAGTCCTGGTCTTTTTAATTCCGAGAAGTCCCATTACTTCCGCGAAAAGTCTCGATTCAAAATTCCTCCCCTGATCCGTATGAACTTCCGAGGGGACTCCATATCTAGAAATAAATTGATTAACAAAAGTCTCAGCTACTATTCTTGCTCTCATATTTCTCAAGAGAAAAACCTCTACCCACTTAGTAAAGCAGTCTACAATGACCAACAGATATTTATTTCCAGACTTGGTCAATGGAAGAGGACCGAGTATGTCCATCTGGACCCTTTCAAAAGGGATCCCGACATTATAGATTTGCAACGGGGACTTTTCTTTTCCCGTCGGTCCCTTTTTCGAAACGCAGATCTCACAAGATCTACACCAATCTTCTACATCTTTTTTGCAAGTGGCCCAATAAAATCGCTTACGAATTTTTTCAAGGGTCTTGTTAACTCCAAAATGCCCTCCCGATGAAGAATCGTGTGCCTCCTCTAAAATATGTTCAATTCGTTTCCGTGGGACAATAAGTTGATAAATCCTGGATTTCAGACTAGGGTCCTCCCATATCTTATAAAGAACTCCACTCTTCAAGACAATAGCGTCCCAATAGGAAAGGTAAATTCGAACGGAAACGTCTCCTGCCGAAATCTCAGATCGTGATGGCCGTACCCCCGTTTCCTTGCCTCGGTAAATAGCCGCGATACTTTGATCCTCTAGCTGGTCTTTTTTCCATCCATCTAAAGTTTCTCCCAGCAAAATGTATCGTGCGACTGTCTTATTCGATTCGACTGAGTACCTTTCCTCTACTCTAGCACAAAACGCACAACCGTCAATTTCGCACTGACGCCTGGATAATCCATCGGCGTTTCCGTGCGAAAGACCTTTACGATAAATAATCTCAAAATCATATTGTTGGAGTCTCTCCAACCAGCGAGCTAATTGTCCCTCTAAGTCCTTGAAAGACATGAGCCATCTAAGAGAAGCGTGGTCCGAACGAATGACAAATTTGCGCCCCAAAAGGTAATGCCGAAAAGATTTTACCGAGTCGACTATCGCTAACAACTCGCGACGAGTAACACAATAATTTTTTTCCGTTTTACTCAGCACACGGCTGAAGTACGCGATAACCTTTTCTAACCCCTCTTGCCTTTGGGATAACACCGCACCAACCCCGATGTTAGAAGCGTCAGTGTCTAACACAAACTCACCCTTCCCCCTCGGGAAAGAAAGTACGGGAGAGGATGTTAACACCCGCTTTAAGTTCTCAAAAGAGTTCTGACACTCCTCCCCCCAAATAAATTTTACTTGATTTCCGGTAAGCACAAAGAGGGGCTTCGCTAAAGAAGAGAAACCTTTAATGAATTTCCGATAATAAGAACAGAAACTAAGAAAACTACGTAATTGCCTTTTGGAATGGGGAATCGGCCATTCTTTTACAGCGGAAATCTTATCAGGGTCTGTAGTAATACCCTCTGCAGAAACCACATGTCCCAAGTATTTAACCTTCCTTTCAAAAAGCACACATTTTTTAAGATTGATTTTTAAGTTAGCTAAACGTAACCGAGAAAATACTTCTTTTAAATTCCTTAACATTTCCTCGAAACTTTTTCCAAAAATGATAACATCGTCTAAATAAGACAAACAAATCCTTGATAATAATTTCCGAAGAACTTTTTTCATCAAACGTTCAAATGTGGCAGGGGCGTTACAGAGACCGAATGGCATTACGACAAACTACCATAACCCGTTCCCAATAGAAAAAACCGTTTTCTCGCGATCCTCCGGGCGGATCTTAATTTGCCAGTAACCGCTTTTCAAATCCAAAGTAGAGAACCAACTATTGCCCGATAATTGGTCCAGAATGTCGTCAATCCTGGACAAGGGGAAAGAATCCTTTTCAGTTACCTCGTTAACTTTCCGAAAGTCAATACAGAAACGGATTGAACCATCTTTCTTTTTGACAAGAACGACCGGAGAAACCCAAGGGCTATGCGACTCCTCAATAACGCCCTGTTCCTTTATTTCTTCAATAATTTTGTCAACTTCCTCTCGCATTCGGAAAGGAATACGTCGGGGAGTTTGTTTAATTGGAGTAGGATTCCTCAAATTAATCTCATGATTAATGACTTCGCAATTTCCCGCAACGACGTCTTCAGAAAAGACATCCTGAAATTCATTCAAAAATCCAGTGAAAACCTCTCTCTGTCCTGCGTCCAGATTTTCAGAATCTTTCTCAAATAGCATCCTCAAGAAAGGAGGAACTCTTTCAGAAGAATTTACTACCCGAGAGCAACTCAAAACCCTTTCGATTTCTGACTCCGTTTTTCCAAAAACCGAATCAAAAATACCTCCTAGATTAATGATTTTCAAGAAATCTCTCCCCAACAAACACTGGTCATCAATTTCCGCCACATACATCAAAATCTTCTCAGAAAATTTTCCTATTCGAACTTCTACCTCCATTTTAAATTCCACAGGGACTTTCTCTTCCGTGGGATAACGAAGAGAACAATTCTCGACTCGAATCTTCTCTCTAACCTCTCCGAGAAACTTCCTACTCAAAATAGAAACATCGGAACCCGTATCGATTTTAAAAGAACAATTCCTCCCATTTAATTTCCCCTGGTAACAAAAATTATCGTAATCACTCTTATTATTAATCGAACGAATTATAACTTCGGGGGTTTTATCTGCGCGGGTCACTCTCCCCCCGCTGAGAGTAACTAGTCCGCGTTTCCCTTTTCCATGTTCGCGTGACATTCGGCTCGGAAATGCCCAACCTTTCCACAAAGCCAGCATTCCTTTGCGGAAACGCGATTCCGAAAATTGCGCGGAAAATCTTCGCGGGCGCTACCTTCCTTCTTTCCCTCGGACTTTTCGCCGCCCTCATTTTGAGGCGAGGCTTTCTTTTCCCCTTTTTCGAAAGATTTTCCAAAAATTTCCCTCTTTCTCCCAAATCCTCCGAAACTTTCCCCTTGTATGGCCTTAACGGCCTTCGCTCTCTCTACCGCTAATTTCAAAGAGGTAACTCCCTCCAACTGGAGGGTCCTCTTCACGAAACCGTCCGTTAAGGCAGAGATAAATTGCGAGCACGCAATCTTGTCCCGAACAGCGTAAAGGCACTCGGGATAAGCCAACCGGGCAAGTCTTTCCAACTCGGAGCCAAGAGACGCAAAGTTCTCCCCGAATTTCTGTCTCCGATTCGTGAAAAGGGAGTAATAATTTTGGGAGAGGTGCCCCTCCCCGAAACGCAATTCAAGCTTCGATTTTAGCTCCGCGTATTCGAGATTTTCTACGTCTTCGACAGAGTCCAGAATCGAACGCGCTTCTCCCCTCAAACAGGAAGCCAATGCGATGGTCCTTGACGAGTCGCTCCACTGATTTGCGCGAGCGATAATTTCGAACTGGGAGAAAAATTCCCGCAACCGGACCGATCCGTCATAAACGTCGGGCTTGAGCTTAAATCCGAGCTCCGCGCGCACGCCACTTACGCCCGCAAACGCGCCCCGCGCCCCCGTATTCTCTTGCGCGTCGCTCACTCCCGAATTCGCAGCATAAGCCGTGGGGTCCGCGCGCACATCAGTCGCCCCCGATAGCGCGAAACGCGTCCCCGTATCCCCGGACGCTCTATTATTGGTGGGACTTAGCTGTTGTCAGAGGAGCAGAAACTCCTCGTCCCGACGTAGTAGCTCCGCCGTAAAGATCGCCTCCCTCTGCGCCTGCTCCTCTCGCATCGCTCGCATCTCCAGGGGAACCGCCTGAAGAGTCTCCGCCTGCGACGTGGGCTGCGGAGCACTCACTGCAGAAGTCGCGGCCCGAGTCCTCTTCCTCGAAGGGGCCGCCGCACAGTAGGGCCACAAGATGCGCTTTGTTTCAAAAAAGTCTAGAGGCCTCAGTTTTCAATCGATTTTAACATTTTTTTTTTAAAATAATTGTCTTAAAATTTGCAAGAGATCCCTCGTGGCCGATTTTTAAATATTACTGCTAGGAATTAGTTATACGTATAAACATAGGTACTTTTTTCTTAAAGTAAACTTTGACTGCCGAGTAATTGCACAAAATGTATTTAAATGGATTTATAAACTATATATTTGCACGCGCGCTTGTACCTGGGTATTTATAAACATCTTAATATGTACATGCGGATGTAAGTAACCATGTTTATGCATAAATGTTGTTTTGTAGATGTATATATGTATATTATGTGTACATATATATATTCGTATGTAACGTATGTATGGATGTGCGTACAGTCATACATGTATGTTTGCATGTATAGTCTTTTTGATTATCTAAATGGTATTTTAGGTTCATATACCTGCAAATGGTGATAAGATCAGTGACTGATGTAGCCAATGAAGACGTGAATCGTTGCTTGATCCGGCTAACGAAGGCAAGATCGTTCATTCTTCCGATAGAATCAATAAATTCTTCGCGTCTGGATCTATCATTAGCTTTGTTTTCTTCGGTTTTTGTCGCAAGTTGGATATGTACGGATCTGATGAAATTAACAGTTTATTCATTAAGTCTTTATTTGTGCTAATCCTATTACATTTTCGAGTATTGAACTGACGATAATGTTTCAAATCCTTGTTCCGTGACTCCTGAGCTTCTTCTGATAATAGGCCTATGGGAATAAGTACGAAGGACTCAATGATTTTCGCCCCGTGAAAAAGTATTTTATGGACAGACGCAGGCATATAGTACCATCCGTACAAATTCACATATAGATTTGCTGTTTCTGTTGCATATTTTCCAAACTTTTCGACGTTTACTTTAGCACCGCAAGCAAGCGTTTGTAAAATAATAGCGAATCGATGAATTAACTGTTGATCGACACCTGTGATCTCTGCTGTTAATATCGGATCGCGAAAGAATTGCCTTGCAGTATTGCCATCGTTGGAGTTTCCTGAACCTTGTTGTGGATAATCGATAAGGAGACCGCTTCTTCTTCGAAATTCTTTTTGAATTTTCTCTTTAGCAATCTTCATCTGTTCCTTTTGCTCATTCGTTCTTGCTGACCACTTTTTAAATTGCAATCGATAAGCGATATGAAGGATGCATTCCATGAAACGTATCCAAGCATGGAGAGTTGAAAGCCCAAGTTCAAAATTCTCCTTTGCCTCTACCTTTTGGGCTAATTTTTTAAAATCGTTCATTTGTGAAGGTGTTGCTCCACAGATGCAACACGATGCAGAAGAAGCTGTTCCTGTCAAAGCCTGGCATACTTTTCCGTCTATCATTGTTAGCTTCATCACGTGATTAATTTTGCATATACCAACGTCTGTCTCAACAACTGTTGGTAATAATGCCTCGATATTAGCTCTAATTCGATTAACATTAGTGACAGTTTTTTCCGGAGTTTCTTTCGCATATTCGAAACTAATTACTCGGCAATATCTAGTTGATCCAGGCTGAGGATTGCGCCAGACTACTGTTTGTCCACGTGGATCATTTATTTCCAAAGTCAGCGGTACCATACATACCATGAAGATCGTTTCATCTGACATCGATGCATCTTCAAATTTTTGCTTATATTGGCTCTGGTCTGATGCTCCGTCACATCCCCATTTTGAAGTCATTGTTAGAGACAGTTCAATTTCGCTTTGTGTGAATTTATACAAAACGTCTGGGATTTTTAGAGTACGAGAGCATGTATGATTGAGTAGTTCTTGTAAATTACAGCTTGCACCTTTTTCGGTGACGCTTATACTTGGAGTGTAACATTTTTTCTTTGCTGATAACAATCTTTTATACGGTATAAGAATGTTAGCATTTTTCGCTCGCAATTGCTTTCTTATAGTGTCATATTGCCACTTTGACAGTTTAGTATCTTCAATGAGAGCTATGGCTTCGTCTTCCGAAAAAGGAATCACGTTTCCTTCATCAGTAATATCTTTATTGGTGTCATCGAGAAGATCATCTATTAATTTAATTAGATGTTTTGTTCCTGCATCTTTCAAATTTTTGAAAAATGCTTGTTTTATTTCCTCTGCAGAATAATTATCTGTAATTGACTGTATTTTCCGAAATTTGGTAGATCGTGAACTTCCTTTAAAACTGTCTCCCGATGGTCTTCCATGTTTTTCAAGTTTATCAAAGAAATTGACAACAAAGTCTGTAGCTAACCAATCTTTATTCTTCGTCCTGAATACGGCTGCATCGTAAACTACACGACTTATTCTTGATTTAAATGCAGGTATAAAAGAACTATTCAATTTTTGTTCTACTTTGTTTAACTGTTCTGCATTAAGATCATATTGTTCCTCAATATACCTTATTAAAGGACATGCACTCCTGTCTGCACTTTTTAAATTTAAGAGTATTTCACATAGTTCACGTTTCGAAACCCGTATAGAACTCATTTTTATCAAATAATACAAAAAGAACTATTTACAACATTCACAGATAATCGTTAAAACGACTTTTTTCAATAGCTTCGAACAGTACAGGGAATTATTTGTAACTTTCGACCGGATTTCTTGGCACGCGCCTATTATTTCCCTCTTACCGCTCGTGATAACAAATGAACATCATCGTGAAACAAACGCATGTGCGTCTTGTATGTATGCTTTTGTCTCATGTTCACGATGATGTTCATTTGTTATCACGAGCGGTAAGAGGGAAATAATAGGCGCGTGCCAAGAAATCCGGTCGAAAGTTACAAATAATTCCCTGTACTGTTCGAAGCTATTGAAAAAAGTCGTTTTAACGATTATCTGTGAATGTTGTAAATAGTTCTTTTTGTATTATTTGATAAAAATGAGTTCTATACGGGTTTCGAAACGTGAACTATGTGAAATACTCTTAAATTTAAAAAGTGCAGACAGGAGTGCATGTCCTTTAATAAGGTATATTGAGGAACAATATGATCTTAATGCAGAACAGTTAAACAAAGTAGAACAAAAATTGAATAGTTCTTTTATACCTGCATTTAAATCAAGAATAAGTCGTGTAGTTTACGATGCAGCCGTATTCAGGACGAAGAATAAAGATTGGTTAGCTACAGACTTTGTTGTCAATTTCTTTGATAAACTTGAAAAACATGGAAGACCATCGGGAGACAGTTTTAAAGGAAGTTCACGATCTACCAAATTTCGGAAAATACAGTCAATTACAGATAATTATTCTGCAGAGGAAATAAAACAAGCATTTTTCAAAAATTTGAAAGATGCAGGAACAAAACATCTAATTAAATTAATAGATGATCTTCTCGATGACACCAATAAAGATATTACTGATGAAGGAAACGTGATTCCTTTTTCGGAAGACGAAGCCATAGCTCTCATTGAAGATACTAAACTGTCAAAGTGGCAATATGACACTATAAGAAAGCAATTGCGAGCGAAAAATGCTAACATTCTTATACCGTATAAAAGATTGTTATCAGCAAAGAAAAAATGTTACACTCCAAGTATAAGCGTCACCGAAAAAGGTGCAAGCTGTAATTTACAAGAACTACTCAATCATACATGCTCTCGTACTCTAAAAATCCCAGACGTTTTGTATAAATTCACACAAAGCGAAATTGAACTGTCTCTAACAATGACTTCAAAATGGGGATGTGACGGAGCATCAGACCAGAGCCAATATAAGCAAAAATTTGAAGATGCATCGATGTCAGATGAAACGATCTTCATGGTATGTATGGTACCGCTGACTTTGGAAATAAATGATCCACGTGGACAAACAGTAGTCTGGCGCAATCCTCAGCCTGGATCAACTAGATATTGCCGAGTAATTAGTTTCGAATATGCGAAAGAAACTCCGGAAAAAACTGTCACTAATGTTAATCGAATTAGAGCTAATATCGAGGCATTATTACCAACAGTTGTTGAGACAGACGTTGGTATATGCAAAATTAATCACGTGATGAAGCTAACAATGATAGACGGAAAAGTATGCCAGGCTTTGACAGGAACAGCTTCTTCTGCATCGTGTTGCATCTGTGGAGCAACACCTTCACAAATGAACGATTTTAAAAAATTAGCCCAAAAGGTAGAGGCAAAGGAGAATTTTGAACTTGGGCTTTCAACTCTCCATGCTTGGATACGTTTCATGGAATGCATCCTTCATATCGCTTATCGATTGCAATTTAAAAAGTGGTCAGCAAGAACGAATGAGCAAAAGGAACAGATGAAGATTGCTAAAGAGAAAATTCAAAAGAATTTCGAAGAAGAAGCGGTCTCCTTATCGATTATCCACAACAAGGTTCAGGAAACTCCAACGATGGCAATACTGCAAGGCAATTCTTTCGCGATCCGATATTAACAGCAGAGATCACAGGTGTCGATCAACAGTTAATTCATCGATTCGCTATTATTTTACAAACGCTTGCTTGCGGTGCTAAAGTAAACGTCGAAAAGTTTGGAAAATATGCAACAGAAACAGCAAATCTATATGTGAATTTGTACGGATGGTACTATATGCCTGCGTCTGTCCATAAAATACTTTTTCACGGGGCGAAAATCATTGAGTCCTTCGTACTTATTCCCATAGGCCTATTATCAGAAGAAGCTCAGGAGTCACGGAACAAGGATTTGAAACATTATCGTCAGTTCAATACTCGAAAATGTAATAGGATTAGCACAAATAAAGACTTAATGAATAAACTGTTAATTTCATCAGATCCGTACATATCCAACTTGCGACAAAAACCGAAGAAAACAAAGCTAATGATAGATCCAGACGCGAAGAATTTATTGATTCTATCGGAAGAATGAACGATCTTGCCTTCGTTAGCCGGATCAAGCAACGATTCACGTCTTCATTGGCTACATCAGTCACTGATCTTATCACCATTTGCAGGTATATGAACCTAAAATACCATTTAGATAATCAAAAAGACTATACATGCAAACATACATGTATGACTGTACGCACATCCATACATACGTTACATACGAATATATATATGTACACATAATATACATATATACATCTACAAAACAACATTTATGCATAAACATGGTTACTTACATCCGCATGTACATATTAAGATGTTTATAAATACCCAGGTACAAGCGCGCGTGCAAATATATAGTTTATAAATCCATTTAAATACATTTTGTGCAATTACTCGGCAGTCAAAGTTTACTTTAAGAAAAAAGTACCTATGTTTATACGTATAACTAATTCCTAGCAGTAATATTTAAAAATCGGCCACGAGGGATCTCTTGCAAATTTTAAGACGATTATTTAAAAAAAAATGTTAAAATTGATTGAAAACTGAGGCCTCTAGACTTTTTTGAAACAAAGCGCGTCTTGTGGCCCCACTGTGCGCCGTTGTGGCTATTCCGCCCGTTTCCTTGCCGCTCATCACGTTCGTCAACGTTCGTCCGATCCCGGACGAGCCCCCAAAATGTTGCACTCCGGCGGCTTTCGCACGCTCTCTAAGCACTCCCGCACTCGGTCGCGCGTTCACTCGCGATCCGCGGAATAAGGGAACACAGGTTTAAGAAACGTAAGGATGGTTTATTGCGTAAGTTACAATCGCAGAACGAGAACCGAAACGTCCGCTCGAGTTTCAGTGCGAAGGAAATCTGACAGCCGGGCTGTATCAACAACACATAGCAACGCCCGTTGCTAAAGACGCTCCGCGGCGGAAAATACCGGGTGAAGCTGCGAACTCAGCGCGAATGCAACAGTATAAACCAATAATAAATTCTAATACCTTAATACGCTATTTTCACAACTTTCCCACCATTTCTCGGATAAATGACTGTTATTTTCCTATTTCTTAGGATCTAAAAAAGGATTTTTAAAGATTAGTTTAGGTTCCATCAGGATGTGTGTGCAAAGTTTGGCCTTATTTACCGGTCCTTCTTTCTCAAATCTGTTTTTTTTTTCATATGATTTACAATGATTTGTAGTTATTTGTAGTAATTTTGCTTTCGTTTGTAATTGTATCATTTAAAAATTATGATTGTTTAAACAATTCATTAATAATAAACTTTATTAATTATCAAGTATTTTTTTCAAATCCACTTTTTCTATGTGACTTAAAATCGTTTGTAGTTGTTTGTAGTGATTTTGTTTTCGTTTGTAATTCTGCCGTTTGAGTAATAGTTGCGTTTGAACTATTCGCCAAGAGTGAACTTCGTTAATTATCGCAATATTTCTTAATTTTATTTTTTTCCATATGATTCATAATCGTTTGTAGTTATTTGTAGTGATTTTACTATCGTTTGTAGTTGTATCGTTTAAAAGTTACGATTGTTTAAACAATTCGCCAAGAGTTCACTTTGTTAATTATCAAGATTTCCCAAATCTGTTTTTTTCTATGTGCTTCAGAATCGTTTGTAGTTGTTTGTAGTAATTTATCTTTTGTTTATAATTGTACCGTTTGAGCTATAGTTGTGTTTAAACAATTCTCCAAGAGTAAACTTTGTTAATTTACCAATATTTCTTAATTTCGTTTTTTTTCCATATGATTCAGAATCGTTTGTAGTTGTTTGTAGTGATTTTGCTTTCGTTTGCAGTTGTATCGTTTAGAAGTTGTGATTATTTAAACAATTCGACAAGAGTGAACTTTGTTAATTATCAAGATTTTCCAAATCTGATTTTCTGGTTCCGTTTGTGATATTGCACCATTCGAGTTTAATTACTTGTTTTAAGGCTCCTGGGTAGTCACCGCGGCCATATTGAATTTCTTGCTATCGAGGCGAGAAATTACCCTATTTTGTCCTGCGTTTTATTCCGAAATAAAAAGACATTTCAATAAAAAATCACTATAGATCGTTTCAGAACACTTCTAAAATTGACCGAAAACTATCCTTTTCCCTTGACAATAAACAAACAGCCATAAAACGAAGCCTAAACATACAGAAAAACAAGCCGTTTGACGACTATCGAAAGGAGTGGATAATGTTCCTTCCGCATATGTATTTCTTGCAAATCTTACCTCTCGGTCAATTTTACGAGTTTCACGAATACGTTAAACGTTATAGCACAAGTACAGAGCGAATAATAAAGAAATTTAACGCAGCACAAAATAGGTTGTCAACATGTCACAGAGAACAGAAAGAATTGGAGAGAATTGGAGAGGGTTCTTATTTTTACCGCGACGGTACGTCGCCACCGTCAACGCGGAGTTCTCGGCTCAGGGACCAGGAGCCTTAAAGGTCGACAGGAGTACGGGTGGAGACCTCTGTCTTTAACTGCACTGTTAACTGCAATATTCGTAATATTTATTTTCGGAAAATTTATTTTGATCCTTTTTCCAAAATCCGGCTATGTACAAGGATGCGGCTGATCTTACTGATTAAAACGAGCATGATTTTAATGAAATTCATTAATTAATTTGGCTAAAATTTGGGAAAAACGATTCGTAGTTCACGGCTACGAATTAATTAATGAATCTCATTAAAATCATGCTCGTTTTAATCAATAAGATCAGCTGCATCCTTGTACATAGCCGGATTTTGGAAAAAGGATCAAAAAATAAATTTTCCGAAAATAAATATTACGAATATTGCAGTTAAAGTGCAGTTTAAAGTGCACTTAGTGCATAAAGTGCACCCGTACTCCTGTCGACCCTTAAATTATATGTAGTTGTAATGATTAAGAAATTCCCAGAAGACTGCTAGCGCCACCTTAACTCACCACTTTAACTTACCATTCTATTCCTTTGAGAGGTGGCACTTGCATCAATATCTACGTAAGAAGGCTCTGATTTCTGTTATAGTATGTAGACAGTTTTGATTAGCGTATAGCTGTTTTCAGAAAAACACCTGACAGAATTTTCATTAAATAGGTAATTACTACTTTCTGAATATAAATATATATGTATATTTGTAGGTAAACAAATATTTGAACAGATCTTTTAGGTTAGGTTATTACTCTTTTGAGATTATCAATTATAGTCTTTAATTAAAATAAAATTTGAAATTTTTAGTGTTTTATTACACTTAAAGAAAAAGTATTTTTCAAGTGGCCTTATTCGATTTTAACTTATTATGTTTTTACATATTTGTTATGGACAAATTATTTCAATTTTTATGATCTTTTTCTGTATTTCAGCATCTTCTTCAAGTGTCGAACAATACTTATTGTTAAATAGAAATATAATAAATCAATTAATAGTAGACCCTCAAAAAATTCAAACACAGAAGAAGACAGAGCTATCAGGGTCGAACGCAGGTTTTGGTGCGTGATGTCAATCAGTAGATTTAATAAGAAATATAATAACTGAAAATGCCTCGCAAGCCCAGAAAAACGCCTGACGAAATTTATCAAGCTTTAGAAGGTCTAAATTTTCGTCAAAAAGATGGTGATATGGTTTCGTGGAATGATCCGGTCTGGGATCTGGCTGTAAACAATTTAAATTTATCCATAAGCAAAGATTATTTATATCTATATCTTAAACAAAATCGAAATGGCGTTTTTAGTCGGCTTCATAACTTAACAGAAGCGGATTTATTTTAAAAAAAGAAAAGAAAAGTTTTAACGTCTAAAAATGATAATTGGTCGATGTCCAAGCCAAAACATGATTTACGAGCAATAAAGTGCGCATTCCATCTAACTAAAAAAGAATGGAACTCACTTGGGGGTCATCCTAAGAAGTACAATTCTCGAACTTACGATGTCTTAGAACCTGGCTGGTCGGACCAAATTTATTATAAGATTTGGAATCAATTTGAACTTCCATGCCCATTCGCATTCAAGTCGAAAATTAAT